>NC_056741.1:1922979796-1923094796 GCF_019279795.1 Protopterus annectens | reverse complement strand
CCCTTTTTAGGCAAGGCTCAAAGTCAAAACCCACCCCATAGACAGCAAGCAACAAAAAAAAGAAACTAAATGCTGCTAAACGCCAGAAGTCTAACCCTCAAGATGCACACTCTCAAAGCTCCTCTCAGTATGGAACAGGAGACCATCCATGTGCAACTAACGGTGGGCAAGACTGCTTTTCAGTTTATAGCATCCACAGACCACCCTCAAAGTCAATTATATTGGGCGACTTCTTCTAAACAACATTAGCAAAGATTCCTGGAAATTATAAACCAAATGCTATGGAACAAACTAGTCACCACACTCAGGACAACAAACATATAACCTGGATCATTACCAACATGGGGGACTCTATGCTCACCACACCAGAAGTATATCCCTATTGGTAAGATCATCAGACCAATTATGTCTGTCACATAAAACACTGCTTCCATGGGACCTGAACTACAAGAGGAACTAATCCCTCAAAAAAAACTATACAACAATCTCAGCCTCACTACAGGATATGTGCCCACAGATGGCGTGTACACAGTGGTCCCACCCACAAAGGTGAGCCTCTACTATGGGACCTGGAAACTATCGCCCATAAAGCCTGACTAAGCAGTCTGCAAGGAAGCTATAAGGATCATCTCATCAACAATAAAATAAAGAAAGAAATTGGGGACAGACAGACACTACCCACTACCCATTTGTCATTTGTCAGATCCTGCCTTTACTGCCTTCTTGAACACAGTTAAACAGTCAACAGTCACCAAATAGATAGCAGCCAGAGGACACCTACACAGCTATCTGGACCTTGCACCCCACTGGTACACAATACCCCACTGGCATCATAAATATCCTCTCCAATAAATAAATATTGGGTCTAAAGATGGCTCAACAAGAAAACTCCAGAGTGACCAACCCTGGAGGAGTGAGAGTTGCTGAGCCATGTCAGAACCGGTCGTGCATCACAAGTTTCCAGGCTGGGACCACACCTGCAGCAATTAGAAAGACCCCCAAAAAGTATCTCACCAAGAGGAATCAAGGGTCTCAAACAGCCATATGCTGCTCTCGGTTTAAAAACACTCATATGCAAGGTCATTTTATTTTTTATACCTTTGTGTAGGACAGCACATTTCACACAAAGAATAATATTTTAAGCTGTATTCTGTACTGCCATTGATAATGAAAATTTTAGCCTAAGTGTAGTCTGCATGTATTTGTGTCTGGTAATCCTCCCCCCCCCTACATTTAGCAAGTGTTACCTGGTATATATTCTTTACTTTGTTTACATTCTGTTACTTACTTCTCAGTATGTTTAGAATGGCAAATTTTGCATGAATAATAATAATATTTTGTACTCAGCAATGCATGCTATAATGCTATAATAGCCATGGTGGTATGGCAGTAGCGTTGTTACCTCACAGCAAGAGGTTCTCCTGTTCGATTCTCGGCTTGGCTTGGGTGTGCCTTCTGTGTGGAGTCTGCATGACCTCCCCGTGGTTGGGTAGCGTTCAAAAGACATGCGTGCGTAAATGGGCATGCCTTTGTTGAAGGTCGGGCGTTGAGTTGGCACCTCGGCGTTTCGTAAAAATTTACTGCCAATCATTAATGGACCAGAGTTCCGCTGTGGCGACCCCTTACCGGGAAAAAGCCGAAAGACAAACAACAACAACATGCTATAATGCTATAATATGAACTGTAAGAGCATTTTGCAAATATATATGTGCACTACTCAGTTAATACATATATATACAGATTTATATATATAAAACTTTTTCTTTTGTGTGTCTGAGGCAGACAGGTAAGAAATTAAAAGGGGAACCTAACTATGGCAGTGTTTCATAAAGTAACATTGTGGGATTATGTAGTACTATTACTGGGGGCTTTTGCTTTATGAAATAGCTTATGACTAAGAAAACAATGCATTATGCATTGTATTTGAATCCCCCCATACCTTCTGCAAAGCCAATAATTAGCAATACATCATCTCTATGTCTAGGACCTCCACTTCACTTTTTCATTTCCTTGCATTAATGCCATACTTTCTCAAACAGCAGCACTTCTGTTCTCTACCTTCTCTACTAGAAGACTGTTCAAGATGTTTATTGTTCTTTCACTAATGAACTACAGCCTGATGTAGTTTCCACAGTTTGTTCAGAATCCTTGCATGCTTCCCTTTGTTTAAGAATATCTCCAGATGTAAATTTCTCTATCATGCATATTCTGTAAGCTGAAAGCATACATTATCTTCTCCTGTCTTATTATCCAGCATCACCCATCCTCTGTTCCAGCATATGCAAATTAATATTGTTCAGTCTGTCACTGTAGGCTTTATAGCTATACTGAATGTCATTTATTTTATTTTATGCTGATGGCCTTGAGTACATTTCTGTGATTGCTGTAAACTCTTCCATTCCACTGTTCATCTTAGACCCATAAACAGAGCAGATGGGAAATGTCTCCAGGCCTCAGCTGAAAATGGGATCCATGACCAGTCAGACTTTCCTGGTAAACAAATGTAAAATAAATAAATAAAATAAATGTTTGAGCCTGTCATCCATCTTTCTTCCCTATTTTAACAATGTTCTTTTTTGCATCCTTCTACCTCAAGCATTATAGGAATAGAAATGTTTCATAATGATATACAAGCATACTCTAACATTCCTGGAAAGCCTGAGGTCTGTATTCCAGGCCATTCATAATGAACATTTCTCTCACCACTCTACCATTCCTGAAAGGAATCCAGTTTTTATCCCTGCATCACCCCTGTCAGATAAACACAGCCAGAGCTTAGGTACTCAGCCCTTCCCTCAGATGAAGCTTCCAAATGCAGTCTGCAGCACCTCATAGGATGTTTGGTCATCTTAATGGACTACTTTTTCTCCTCCTCAGGGTGTTTTCATATAATTTCATTTTTTTTAATTTATTCATTGTTGACAGGGTTAGCCCCACTAGGATAGTGGCCTCTTTTCAGGGGAGACCTGAGGTGGTGTTTTTACTACAATGGAAAATTTGGCCAGGGCATCAGAGAACATTCCCTACTCTTTTTGTAGGAGAAAGTGTTATGGTTGCACAATGTAGCATGAGGAGGGTGGTGTAGCTGTTATTCTTGCTGTTGCAAATGCTGCAGAAATTACTACAGTGCCATTTAATGATTTACCATATTTACTGCATGTAAATATGATCAATGTTGAAGAATCGGAGATCAAAAATGTGGCTTCATGAAGTCAAATAACAAGTAAAATTAATCCTGAAGACACAGTTGTTCCTATGGCAAAGTGATGTTGGGGATAGAAGAAAGAAGTTACTCTTTTTCCTGTTTGCCAGTCAGTTTAAGGATTAGCTAGTGTACTGCTAACACCAACAACAGATGTTCCTATTCTTGCACATGCTACTACTATGAAAAGGATGCAGACTAAACTTGTTAGGAGCATTACAAAAATAAATCCATTACAAGTGGTATGTTTTTCATCCACTAAAGACAATACTATTGATCAGCATGCTGTTTGAGATTCAATTATTAATCCTTTAGAATTTAAGGTTAAAGACATTTGTGTGTTTATACATGTGGGGAAGGGCACCTTTTGTGATATCACCTTTCAGACTGCTGAAACTGCAGACTTGTTTTACAAATTTAAAAGGAAACTGATTCTGTAGTTTAGAACTATGTACATTAATGATTACACTTAATGATAATATTATTAGGCAGTAGTTCTCACTTTACTGTGGATGTGTTTTTGATAAAAAGAAAGTGTTTGATAAATAAGGGATTATGGAATGGGTCATGGGAAGTGTGGGTTTTGCTATCTAAGTAGCACTGTAAAGTGAAACATATTCTCAGTGTCATTTCCATTAATGATCACAGAGCATATGTATACTACAAAGAGCAGCTTAAAACTTTTTTTTTTTGTTCCTTATCACGTCTAATTCAGAATTGTGATAAGCATTGCATTAGTCAAGTGTGTTGCTCTGGGCCTTCCTGCATCCAATTGTGATTCTTCTTTTAAGGCATACCTCACAACTGTCCCTGATTTTGACTCAAATTTTAGGTCTGCCTCTCTTAAACCTGGTGATTGTTGGAGAAGAGGTGGTGAATTGCACTTAATAAATAATGATAGTAATTAGAGTTATAGATTTTTTTAGTTCATAAAGTGGATATTAACTCACATTCTGTTATTCTGTCAATGTCTCAAGTTAGAATTCAAGTTAATAGTGCTAATATTTTAAAAGTGTCTCTGATTACTTCTGGATACATTTTTTAAGCAAGAAACATATTTATTCAATTATCACTTATTACATAGCAATCATACATTTATCTAAATGAAAACAAACCATACTGACATATTTTCGGTTGCAGTCTGTATGCTTTATTTTTAATCTAGCCAGTCATTGTAAGTCAAACTTTACAAAGCTCATTGAATTCCTGCTTTGCCTTAAACATCATTCCTCCTCAAAACATTGTTCTGCAGTTAAGCAGATCTGTTTAAACCATTCATAAGCAGTTCTCCATTTAAGCAGTTCATAAGAAGTTCTCAAGCAGTTCATAAGCAATTTTCTGTTTACGAAGTTCTCCATTTAAGCTGTTCATAAGAGTTTTCAAGCAGTTTATAAGCAATTCTCTATTTAAGCAGTTCTCAAGCAGTTCTCTGTTTAACCAAAACAAAAAAAAAACTGTGCAGACAGACCTTGCCCTTGACAGTAAAATGTACAAATATGCCAGGTGTCCATAAAATTAAAAATATTCCAATTTTCCAGTTTCCCAAGATACAACTATGAGATTTTTAACTGCAGCAACTTTAACATATATACTATTAAAGCTGGAGTTACCAGAGAGAGCAAGAGAAATGTTACCACATCCAAAGAAAGCAGCAGGTGTGCAAATTACCCACTCCCAACTCGAGGAGGTAGTGACAAAAAATAATACAGGACTTTTTTGAGACCCTGTAATTGGAATGAGTACATTTCAAATCATTTAATGAGGCTCTACTGGTGTGCAAGTCTGGTGCCAGCAGCCACAGTACTTCCAGCTTCAATGGTATACATTAAAGTTGCAGTTAAAATGCTCACAGCTGGATCTTGGGAAACTGGAAAATGGAAATATATTCATAATAATAAAGTTTTTAATTTTATAGACATCTGGCATATTTCCTCATTTTACTGTGGGGCATGGTTTGTCAGCACAGTTTTTGGTTTTATTTTTACTGACATAGACCCTTTTTTAGTTCTCTGTTTAAAACATTCATAAGTAGCTCTCAAGAAGTTCCCATACAGTTCATAAGCAATTCTCTGTTTAAGCAATTTTAAGCAATTTATAAACAGTTCTCCATTTAAGCAGTTCATAAGCAATTCTCTAAGCAGTTCTTAAGCCATTTATAAACAGTTCTCTATTTAAGAATTTTCAGTGTTCCTTTTAAGCAGTTCTCTGTTTAAGCAGTTCATAAGCAATTCTCTGTTTAAGAAGTTCACAAGCAGTTCATAAGCAGTTCATTTAAACAGTTCTTTAAGATGTTCATAGGCAATTCTCTAAGCAGTTTTTAAGTAGTTCATAAACAGTTCACAATTTAAGCAATTCTCCAATTAAGCAGTTCATGAGTTTTCAAGCAGATCATAAGCAATTCTCTCATTAATCAGTTCTTGAGTAGTTCATAAGCAGTTCTCCATTTAAACAGGTAAGTTTTCAAGCATTTCATAAACAATTCTGTTTAAACAGTAGCAGGTCTCCATTTAAGCAGTTCATAAGAAGTTCCCATGCAGTTCATATGCAATTCTCAGTTTAAGCAGTTAAGCCATTTATAAGTGGCTCTCCATTTAAGCAGTTCATAAGCAGTTCTCAATGTAAGCAGGTCATGTTCTTAAGCAGTTCATAAGCATTTATCGGTTTAAAAAGTTCATAGGCAGTTCTCATTTTAAGCAGTTCAAAAGTATTCCTCCATTTAATCAGTTTGTAAGCAATTATCCAGTTAAAGTGGGTCTTAAGCAGTTCTCCCTTTAAGAAGTTCATAAATAGTTCTTAAACAGTTCTCAGTTCATAAGCAATATTCTGTTTAAGCAATTCTTAAGCAGTTCATAAGTTATCCATTTAAGCTGTTCATAAACAATCTCTCCTTTTAAGCAGTTCTTAACCAGTTTCCACTTAAGCAGTTCTCAAGCAGCTTTCCATTTAACTTCATAAACAAATCTCCATTTAAGGAAATCTTAAGCAGTTCTCAATTTCATACACAGTTCTCTGTTTAAGCAGTTCATAATCTGGTCTCCATTACAGTAGTTCTTACACAATTCATAAGTTCTCCATTTAGGCAGTTCACAAGTAGTTCTTGTTTTAAGCAGTTCTCCACTTAATTAGCTCTTTTAATGAGTTCTCAAGTCATTCATAAGCAGTTCTCCATTTAAGTAGTTTTCAAGCAGTTCAAAAGTAGTTTTCTGTTTAAAGAGGCCTTAAGTGGTTCATAACCAGTGTTCCTTTTAAGCAGTCATAAGTAATTCTCCATTTAAGCAGTTCATAAGCAGTTCAAAAGCAGTCTTCTTTTTAAGCAACTCTAGCAGTTCTACTTTTAAGCAGTTCATAGGCAGTTCTCCATTTCAGCAGTTCTATGGTTAAACAGTTAAGCAGTTCTCCTTTTAAACAGTTCATAAGCAGCTATCCATTTAAGCAGTTCTTCAGCTCTCCTTGTAAGCAGATTTTAATAGCTTTATTGAATTACCGCTTAAGACATAGGCAAACATACATTTATATAAAATAAAGCAAACCTATTAACATATACCCAGTTGCCAACATTATACATCACATATATTAGCTTGTATATTTATCAATTCAACATTACATAAATTGATCAATTCCTGCTTTTCCTCAAACCTCACTCCTCCTCCAAAAGATTCTGCATTTATTGTTCCATTTTTCTATGTAATTTGCTCTTAGCCTTTTCTAAAGATCCACCTTCCAGTGTTACAATGTTCAATACTTCAAATAAAGTTGGTTTAAACTTTGATTTCCATTTTCTAGTAATTGCACTTTTTATCAGTCACCAGAATTAAACTTAACAAGACCTAACTGTATCTCAGCAACTCAGATCCCGATTTCTATTTTCTAGTAATTGCTTTATCAGCAGCAGAATTACACTCAAAAAGACCTTGCTATGTCTTGGCAAATTAGATCCTGTACTGCAGCTCAAAAATAATTTCCTTAGTTACATCCATTTACTCACCCAAATATTTCTGACAGAGTACTCTGTAGGGATTTTTAAAAGTCTGACAACTCACTATACTCCTAAATCATATGCTCCCACTTACTTCTTTCTTCCCCATCACACCTACATTTGCCATCTACCTGACAAAATATTCTTTGGAGTCTGCTTGGGGTATAAAATACTATGCAAACACTTCAAAGCAAAAATCCTAAATCTTCTGGATATTGTTGCATATTTGGGAGCCATACATACATCATCCCATTGTTTTCTTGTGAATGGCTTATCTGGTCTCTCTTCCCAATCTTTTCTAATCTCCTCTGATTGATTCCTATAGTTATTCTACAGTATTTTATATGCCCTACTAATTATCCATTTTAACAGCAACTTCAGTTCTAGATTCAATTAAAAACTCTACCATATCATGTCTTTCACTTAGGATTCCCCATCCCATTTTCTTTTCCTATAGTCAGATATCAATCACTGATAGGGAAGGCTGTCTCTAGCCTGTAGTCTTAACGTCTTCTTGGCTTCTTCCCAGGCTATTACCTTTCCCTTTCTAGATATTTGCACCAATACCATTGTTCTTTTGCCCATTTTCTCCAGTAAATTCAGCCCTATTTGCCTACTCTCCATACCCAGAGTTGCAGTCACCCCAACAGCAAAATCTTCTTTGCCAATTCTCTAGTTGCCTTAGTTCTTAGAATACCTATTTTATGAATATAATATTGTGTGGCTGTTATTCTCCTGAAGGATCTACATCCAAAATCCCACCCTCTCTTTATTTCTTAGATTTCAATCCTGATTTATCATCATCCCTTTCTACTTTGAATGACAGCTTTCTGCTTGTGTTATATACATGTCTTAATTTTGTATCTCTAAAATATTCATTCAAACCAGGTAATCCTGATTCACCCTGATCTATTGGAAAGATCAATTTATACCACTTGAGCCTTGCCCCATTTCCCTCCTAGATAAAATCCCTCAACTTTTTATTCATTACTAACTACAACTTATCTGGTTGAAAAAATATTCCTGACCTATATATAAAACTAAAGGGACTTAAAACATTTTCACTGCTTGTATCTTGCTGTCCATATCAATAAACAAGAGCTTCCAGTTTCTCAATTTTTTGTATTATCTTTTCTTTAGTCTCTTCCCACATATTCTTAGCTACCATAATGGAATAAGTTTAATTCATACTCCTAAATACTTCATTTTATTGTGTCCTCATAAATATGGGTATTGCTGAACCAATTCATCTGTGGGTAGTTTACAGATTTAGCCTTTATCCTTATTAATTTTACATCTTGAAAAGACTTGAAACTGTCTCAAGATGTTCCACAACAATAAGATATTTTCTGGTTTTATCAGGTACAAAATAATATTGTCTAAAACCAACTTTTCTTGCCCCACTCCTAAAATCCCAGCTTACTCTGTCAAATGCTTTCTCTGCATCAAGGCCCACCAACAACAGCAGTCTACTCTTACACTTTGCTTCCCTCTGAATCATCACTGTTCCACTAATGTTGTCAAATGTTTGCATCCACTGTACAAAACAACACTGATCCATGTCTATTAATTTTGGCAACACCTTTGCCATTCTTTTAGCTATTATAAACAGAACAACTATAATCATGAATTAAAATTGAAATGGTCCTATATGAAGCTGACTCTGATTGATCTTTACCATTAGCCACCACATCTTTCTTTCAGGATGCTTCCCCTTCTTTTAAAATACTGTTAAACCTTGTAGACAATTCATAATCAGTTCCAAAGGAGTTCTTGAATAGTTCTCATTAGAAGCAGTTCTTAAGCAGATTTCCTTGTAAGCAGTTAAGTAGGTCTTCTTGTAAACACTCAACAATCAGTTCCTCATTTAAGCAGTTCATAAGCAGTTCTCCATTTAAGCATTTAAGCAGTTCTCACTTTAAGCATTTATCAAGCAGTTCATAATCCGTTCTCCTTTTAAAGAGTTCATGAACAGTTCCTTAGTAGTTCTCCAGAAATATTTTAAAGCATTTCTAGGGAAGTTGTCAGGCAGTTATCAAATAGTCAAACAGTTGTTAACCAGTTCTACATTTAAGCAGTTCTTATCTTTATCATTTCTCAAGTAGTTCAAAAGCATTTCTCTATTTTAAACACTTCTTAGGTTCATTATCAGTTCTATAAATAGTTTTCAGTTATCCTTGTAAGCAGTTCTTAAGCAGTTTTCTAGCAGTTCCTAAGTAGTTCTCCTCTGAAGCAGTACATAAGTATTTATTTAAGCAGTTCTTTGGCAGTTTATAAGCAGTCCTCTGTTTAAGCAGATCTTAAGCAGTTCTACTTTTAAGTAGTTCATATGCAGTTCTGCATTTAAGCTGTTTGTAAGCAGTTTTCCTTTTAAGTAGTTCTAAGCTGTTCTCAAGCAGCTCATAAGCAGCTTTCTGTTAATTATGTCTTAAACAGTTCTCTAAGCAGTTCACCTTTTAAGTTATTCTCTACTTTAGCAGTTCTTAAACAGTTCACAACCAGCTCTTCTTTTAAGTAATTTCTAAGGAGTTCTCATTTTAAGCAATTCTAAGCAGTTCCCTGTTTAAATGCTTCTTAAGCAGTTTCCTGTTTAAACACTTAAACAGTTCTCTATTTATGTTCTCCTTTTAAGCAGCCCATAAGTATGTCTCCATTTAAGTAGTTTATAAGCAGTTCTCTGTTTAAGCAATTCTCAAGCTGTTCATAAGCAGGTCTTCTTTTAAGCCATTTTTAAGCAGTTCTCCATTTAATCAGTACTCTAAACACTTCTCAAGCAGTTCTCTTTTTAAGCTGTCCATAATCAATTATTTATTTAAGCAGTTCTCTGTTTAAGCAAGCCTTGAGCAAGATAAACAGATCTCTTTTAGGCATCTGACATAAAAAGGTGATTAAAGTTTTTAGGCACCTTTCTGACATAATGAAGGAGCTCAATAAAGTTTTACACACCTTTCTTTTTGTGCTATCAAACTTCAGTCTCACTCTAGACCACTATCAGCAGCAAATGGAAATAGAGTCTGAAGCATTTTACTGATTCAAAAACTTTAGAACACTTTGCTGTCAGATGAACAAAAATGTGATAGAATGAAATGCCTGACAGCTTTTAAAGCTTTTCATTTATTAGAGAAGCACTTAGCTTCAGGCTGCTGTTTATGTGGTGCCACAAGTATTTTACAGATCTCAAAGTGTTTCTACACTGTTTTTTTTCACTGTAACTAGTACTGCTAGTTATAAGTGAATCGTAACCTAGATATATTCTGCATATGTCTGCAAGGTCATTTTATTTTCTATACTTTGTGTAGGACAGCATATTTTACACAAAGAATAGTATTTTAATGGTCGGTCATTATTTCCACATACAATGTGAATTTTAACCTAAGTACAGTTGGTATATATTTGTGTAGAGTCATTTTATTTTCTACATTCAGCAAATGTTATCTAATATAAAGTGCCCCCTTTGTTTACATGTATGTTTAGGATGGCAAATTTTCACAAGAATAATAAGCTGTGTACAGTAGTGCAGGCAATAATTTGAATTATAATCTTATGTATACATGCACACACACATATATATATATATATATATATATATATATATATATATATATATATATATATACGGATTCCTATGACAAGAACGAAAGTTCACAACTTCAAACTTGTAATAGGAAGCCTCATTTACGCAAAAGGTCACTTTAATGAAAGTGAACTTCCGCAAAAGTGCACTTCACCGAAAGTATCGCAACACAGTGGAGGACATCAAAAAACAAGCTATGTCCTCCACTATGGTGTGATACTCATGGACATCTTAGGGCATGGGTTAGGGTAAGGGGATAGTTAGTAAAGCTATCCCTTACCAACCCATGCCCTAACCCTAAGGTTCGTGACTATCGCACCATAGTGGAGGACATTGCTATGTCCATCACTGTGCTGCAGTCATCACGGACCTTAGGGTTAGGGCACGGGTCATGGTAAGCAGGCTATCCCCTTACCATGACCCATGCCCTAACCCTAAGGTCCGTGAGTACTGCATGGAAGTTCAGTACAATGCCCGTTCATTGTACTGAACTTCGCATAAGTGCACTTTCGATTAAGTGCGCTTTCGCTGCAGTGTGCATTCCATACACTATTTTGAAGTAGTGAACCTTCAATCTAGTGTATGGAATCCATATATACACATACACATGCACACGCACACAGACACAGACAAACACACACACACACACACACACACACACACACACACACACACACACACACACACACACACACACACACACACACACATATCCGCACACACACACACACACACACACACACACACACACACACACACACACACACACACACACACACACACACTCTCTCTCTACCATTTTAACACATTTAAGTGTGTGTGTGTGTGTGTGTGTGTATATATATATATATATATATATATATATATATATAAAAAATCTGTGTGTGTGTGTGTGTGTGTGTGTATTTCCCCCATGCAGTGACAAACCTATGTGTTTGCATATATATTCTACTATGCCCTGTACATTTAACACTGTGATATGACAATGTGATATGACAATGCAGTTGACCCAAAGAAGATAAACCCAAGAATAATAACCAAATACAATTTTGAATTTTCCAACTAACATTCAAAGGTTGGTGACACCTACAGGGCAATTGTTTTGACTTACAATGTGGATTGTAAATAAGTTAAAAAAAAGTTTTGGGTGAAAATTTGAATATTTTTCAAACAGATGACAATATGAGCAGAACTCTAGGTAATGCACCCAGAACTGTGTATAAGAAGAGTAGGAATATAAAAAATGTGTTGGAAAGATATTTCTCTGACATGGGCTACCATAGAGGTAATAAAAAGGGTACCTATAAGTGTGGTGCATGAATGGAGTTTAAATACATTATGGAAGGTGACAAGGCTGCTGACATCACTGGGAATGAATTGTTTAATAAGGGCTATTTTAATTGTATATCAAAAAGGGTAGTATATGTGGCCTGTTGCCAGCTATGCCCGTGGTGCTGTATTAGAAAAACTGAAAGAGCATTCAAAGAATGTATTTATGAAAAAAAACACACGTAATGCCTTATCTAGACTCAGTATTGAATTTGTGAATCACTATTTTAAATTTATGATATTGGATTCTACTTATGTCCATCTGAGAGGGGATCCCTAGAAATTAAATCTGGAAGACTTAGAATTGAAATGGTAATTTATTAACACTGCTGATAGATTTCATGGGTTAAATGAAATGGTATCTACTTGACAGCATTCTTAAATTTAAACAGTTAAAAATATAATTATTTTTAGTAAAATGTATTTGTAATATGTATTACTGTTTTATTAATTATTTATATATGGGCATCATTGTATTTAAATCGACTATTAATGAACTGAGGTACTGATATTTTTAGTTGTCCATGTTTTTTAGGGTAGTATTACTTTAAGAACTAATTGGAGTAATATGTGACATTATATGACTAGCGTTATAAATATCTCATGGTTTTTTAACACAACAGTTCTGATGAAGTTCTGTATAATGGTTTGGATGAAAGTGCTCAATTGTTTCTAAGTGTTAAATAAAGAATGTCTGGTTGTTCATACTTGGAAGGTATTTTTGGTTATTAATACTGTGATATGGACATGACTGCAAAACATAGAAGTCAGATACATTTTCCTTTGCTTGTCTAAGGCAGGTAAGCAAGAAATTAAATGGGAAACAAATTATGGCTATGATTCATATTGAAACACTATAAGTTTGTGCAGCACTAATATCCGGAGATTTGCTTCTTGGGATGGCTCATGACTAAGAAGACAATGCTTTATTCAATGTGTTTGAATCCCTGCACCTTTTGCACAACTAACACAAGCACTCAGGTCACTCCACAGCAAGTACAAGTATGACTCAGTCATTGACCATGCCGGTGTGAACGACCTGAGATGTACCTCCCTGGACTACATGAAAAGAGACATAGAGGAGCTCTCAGATTATGTAGCCCAGGCCGGTATGACCCTGACCCTGAGCAGTATCCTACCCTCACCAAGAATGATGCCACAATACAGAGACAAAATGATCAGCTTTAATAATTGGCTTAATTACTGGTGTCATTCTAAGGGGATCCAATGTCTGTCTGCCTGGGATGACATGCTTGACAAGCCACGCTGCTTCGCAAGGGACGGCTTGTACCTGTCACCCTGGGCTTCCGGATATTGGCAAAGGCTCTTGCCACCCCATAGTGCCTTTTTAGGCAAGGCTCAAATGATAAACCTACCCTAGAAAACAAAAATGGAGAAAACTAAGGGTAATACTGCTCAATGCCAGAAGTCTAAACCTCAAGATGCACCTCAAGCCCTCCTCAGTATGGAGAACATCGATGTTTGTGCTGTGACTGAAACCTGGTTCAAGGCTCCTGAGAGCACCCCAACACTATCAGGTTATACCTCACATCATGCCCGGCCCCAAAATCCGGACCAAACTACAAAAGGAGGGGAGTATCCATATTCATAAAGGATACCCACACCTCCAGGTTAGTGGCAACGCACAAGCATCGGAGACCATCCAGGTGCAATTAACCATAGGTAAAACTGCCCTACAGTTTGTAACATGCTACAGACCACCTTCTCAAACTCAAGAAACCCACACAGCCTTCCTGAAGACACTGGAGAGTATAAATGTCTCTCCAAACACCATCATATTGGGTGACTTCAACTACCCAAACATAGACTGGGAACATTACTCAAGCCCCAACACCCTAGCCCAAATGTTCCTTGAGTTCATAAACTCAAATGCTATGGAACAACTAGTCACCATTCCCACAAGAGGAGAAAATATACTAGACCTGATCATCACAAACATGGGGACAAAATGCTCCACACCAGAAGTATATCCCTCATTGGTGAGATCAGACCATAAATTAATCTCACTGGAGATCCACATCCCGCCCCACCCCCAGCAAAAGACCACAGTGAAGAACTTCTCAAAAGCAAACTTCACACTTCTTAAGACTGGAGTGGTATCCTTCAAGGCCCCGAGCCAGTGGAAACCACAACCCACGCTGCTGAAACCCTTACAAATGCCTTCTACGAAAGCACCTCCAGGAATGTATGGATCAAGCAATCCCTAATAAAATCAAGACCTTTTCCACCAAAGGCAGGTGCCCGGTCTGGTGGACTCCAGCCATAAACAAACTCTACAACAAGAGGAGAAAGCTACTACATGACAGAGCAAAATCCCTAAATGGGAAGGCATCTCTGATCAATACTAGCAAAAACTACGATCACTCATAAAATCATCCAAGGCCAACTTTGAGAGAAAAATCGCTAATGACACAAAAGACAATCATAAAGCCTTCTTTAGCTATGTTAGAAACCTGGGTGGAAACTCCCAGATATGCTCAGAATTAGTCCAAAATGATAAAAAAATCACTGAACCCACAGACATTGCCAACATACTGGCAGACAGGTTCAGTGCAAATCCCCCCCCCCCCAAAGGAGAAATAACTTTCCCACCAGAGTCTAGCCTCCCAAACATCTCAGATGCCCAAGTGAGAGCTGCTCTCTCTAAAGCAAAAAACACAGCATCAATGGGACCGGACGGTGTCCCCGGCTGTGTACTACACGAACTCAATGAGGAACTAAACCCACACATAAGGCTGCTGTTTAATCTTAGCCTTACTACAGGATACGTGCCCAAAGAATGGCGACGGCAACTGTGGTCCCACTCCACAAAGGCGGTGCTTCTACGGACCCTGAAATTACTGCCCCATAAGCTTGACGAGCCTTGTCTGCAAAGCTATGGAGAGGATCATAATGGAACTCATAAATAAAGACATTGGGGACCTACAGACACTGGATCCTACCCAATTTGGCTTTGTCAAGGGCAGATCCTGCCTCTTGAACTTGGTCGACTTTTTGAAACAGTCACTAAGGCCATTGATGAGGGTAAGGCAGTTCACACAGCCTACCTTGACCTAGCAAAAGCATTCGACACAATACCCCACTCGGGCATCATAGAAAAGCTCACCAGCTTAGATGTAAACCCATATGCCACAAGATGGGTTGCAAACTGGCTCAAGGACAGAACACACAGGGTTAGAGTTGCTGGTGCCATGTCAGACTCTAAGCCGGTCACGAGCGGTGTCCCACAGGGCTCAGTCCTGGGCCCCTCTTGTTCGGCATTTATTTTTCTGAAGTGCAGGCAAACATAGGGGATTGTGGCTGACAAAATTTGCAGATGACTGCAAACTGGGCACCATAATTGACACTCCATCAGACACAGACATCCTCCAGAAAGGTCTCATAGAAATGGATAACTGGTGCCAGAGCCATGGCCTTAAGCTAAATGCCAAAAATGTATAGTCATACCCTTTGGGAAAAACAAGGTAACCCCTAATTACCACATAGGTGGTAATCCATTAAACACGGAAGAAGTTATCAGGGACCTGGGGACCCAAGTTGACAGTAACCTCTCTTTTGACACTCACATTGCCAAAGTGGTTAGGAAGACCTTCTACATTGCCCACCTGATCATGAAGGGATTCACATCCAGATCAGGAGAGGTCATTGTACCCTGTACTCTTCACTTATCAGACCAATGATTGAGTACAACGCCCCATTGGAATGTACCTTACCCGACACCTGCAGCAGTTGGAAAGACCCCAAAAGTTCCTCACCAAAAGGATAAAGGGGCTCAAACATATGTCATACGATGCCCGACTGAAGAAACTCCAGCTCTATTCAGTCGCATACCGTCTGCTCAGAGGTGATCTGTGCCTGACATACAAGGCCATGTCCAACCCGGAATTAATGGACATGCTCCACCTCAAAAATCCAAATCCACCAGAGCCACGAGAGCAAGAGACTTAAACCTCAACACGGATATAAATAGGACGTGCTGGAGGGACAGATTCATCACCCAGAGACTCCCTACACTATGGAACAGAATCCCAGTCCATGTGAGGCAGAGCCCCTCACTGACTCTGTTCAAGAGAAATCTTGACGAGTGGATGGGAGATCATAGGTTTACCCCGGGAATCATCTCTGTATCACTGCTGGACAGAGGCACAGCAAACTAATGGGTATAGTATTCTCATCCTAAGGGGTGGTGAAAGCCACACACACTCTGGCTAGGCTTATAAATGGCCTAGGGCAGATAGCCTAGTATGAACCTATGAACCTATAAACCTATGAACCTAATACTACACCTGGGATGCCTACTCCACTTTCTACACCCATTAATGCCATACATAATGGAACAGTAGCATTTATCTATTCCCTAACTTCTTTACAGGACTATTCAATGTGCTACCCACCTTTTAACTGAAGAACTACAGCTTGATGTAGATTCTACATTGTTTTTACAGTCCATCCATGCTTCCTTGAGTTTATGAATATCTCAGATTTTAAATATTTCTATATTGCGTGCCCTTTAACCTAGAGGCACATACCACCTTTGCCTGGGTAATCACCGAGCATCATCCATCCTCTGTTCCAGCATATGAAAACTAAAATTGTTCATTCTGTCCTTGTAGGTTTTAGAATTTCACTGAATGCCATTTATTTTATTTTATGTGGATGCACTGAAGTATATTTCTTTGGTTACTGTAAACACTTCCATTCCACTGTTCATCTCAGACCCATGAACATTAGAACAGATGGTAAGAGTCTGAGCCTGTAATCTATCTCTCTTCCCTATTTTAACAATGTTATTTGCATCCTTTTACCTCAAGCATTACAGGAAAACAAATGATTCAGTCATGATTTACAAGCATACTCTTACATTCATGGAACGCCTCAGGGCTGTATTGCAGCTCAAACATAGAGAAGACATCCCTCTGCACTACCACTGTTGCAAGGGAATCAGATGTTGATCTCTATTTCCTCACCTTGTTAGATAAACAAAGCTAGATGTTAAATACTCAGCCCTTCTCTGTGATGAAGCTTCCAAATGCAGTCTGCAGCACTGTAAAGTGATGCTTGTCCTTCTTAATTGAGTATCTTCTCTCCTTTTTGTGGGGTCATCTACCCATAAAGTACTTTATCACTGCTTTCTATCTAACCTGGAACTTGCCCAAGGCACTCCTGAAATCTGACAGTCCCACTGGTGCAACTGGTTACACTGTCAGACTATTAAAGGAAATGCTAGCCTTACTGTGTGCTGTAGTATCCATTTAAACTTTTCAGTAGCTTGCCACCTGTATAAGGGCATCTGATAAGATTCCATCTGCCCTGTTCACATTCTTCTTGGTAGCCATGAATACCTTTTCTCCCACACTGCATCTGATATGTGTTCTGTGTATTACTTGTACAACTTCACACAGCCTACAGTAAAGATGAAAAATGTCTGAGATTTAATTTAATTTCTAGTCTCTGTTCTTCTGTTTTTTTTTTTTTATTCATGAGTAACAAATCCGTAAGCCGCGGTGGTGCAGCAGCAGCATTGTTGCCTCACAGCAAGAGGTTCTCCCATTTGATTCTCGGCTGGAGCACCTTCTGTGTGGAGTCTGCATGTCCTCCCCGCAGTTGAGTGGTGGTCAAAAGACATGCGTGAATGGGCGTGCCTTCGTTGAAGGTTGGGCGTCAGGCTGGCACCTTGGCACCAAAAAATCTACTGCCAATCATTAGCGGACTGGAGTTTCATTGTCGCAACCCCTAACCGGGAAAAGCTGAAAGAAGAACGTGAGTAAAAATCCAATATGCCCTCTTTTTTAAATATCCTGACAAGGTACCAGTGAGTACTTTCTTCTTGAAGTATAATGCAGTCCTGTTTCTGGTTCAGGCCTCCTGCTTTACTATGCATTGTACAGAATTGCCAGGCAGAGGTCTCCCTAACCACAGGTTCTTCCTTCAGTGCCATTATGCTTGGTGCATTTACTGTGCTCCACTAAAAGCCTGCAGGTTCTGCTAGAGGTCAGAAAGTGAGGCATCCAGGAAGCTACTATGTAACATCTCTACACTAATAATTTGTGCATGCCACTAAAATATGTAATTTTTTTCCCCTAAGTTATATGCATTATGGTGCTGTAAATGCTTTAAAAGCTTTTTCTTATGTCTTTTTAACAAGAAACTTCTATAGGTTAATCCACACTTTTGCTTGTCACTGCCATGATTCATTGCTTCTGCAAGCCATATTCATCACTGCCAACAGATGTAAATCATGACATTATAGAGAATAAAATCATACATCTTTAAATTAAATGCGATTGATTACATTCACTATTCTGCTTCTGTTTTTCCTGCAAACGCAAATGCATGTAATTAACAATACCTAAACATTATAACATAAAGTACGGTTTCTTCTTCTGTTTCATCTGATATAATTCATTCACAAGACCTCTTGAAACACATAGCCCTTAGCAGTTCAGTCACCAGAATTATTCAGCAGTAATTTTCTTCCCTACATGCACGACTCATCAGGCAATTAACAAAACTGAACTACAAAGCTGCATTTCTTTGACTCTGAATCTAGCAAGAATCATTTGAACAAAGACAGACTTTGTGAAACATTTTTTTCTTTCCGCAGTTATACTTCTCAGTAAACTATGGACTAGTCTCAAGTTCTAGTACAACTTATCCACCCTCTAAGTCCTCATTTTTCCTGACATATAGTTAATCAACATTCAGAATTAAGTACATAGTGTATATTGTTTTGTATTCCACAAATATGCCCTTTTACTCTCTCCCAATTTTCACAGATTTTTCACTGCATATTTTTTTTTCTTTAAAGGTTTGCACAACAGTGTAGTCTTTAAGTCATGACAATGAAAACACTTCCATCAGATTCCATCTTCATGAATATAACAATTAGTCTGACTCCAAAATAAAACATCACACAACTGCTCCAGAGAACAGTTTTTTTTTTCATAAAATCTCAGCATACCTCTCAAAGTTTTTGCTCAAGAAGTCTGGACAGCCAAAAATACAAAGGACCAAATTTAAGGATAATTTTGAAATATTACTCTTATTCGATTAAAAAGTTAGCAGAACATGTTTTGCATCAACATGCATTTTCTGAGCAATGAAATGCATGAAACTCTAATTATGTACTGTTTGTAATCCTGACTGGTTTACCAGAAAATCAAACATTTTTTGACTTACATTGTGAAATATGATACAAAAAACAATCATATTCTCAAAAATCTAGGACAGTTGAGAGATATGGTTCCCAGTCTCCCCTACAATTTGTTTTAATTTTTCTTTGAACCACATCTTTAAACAGCCCAGAGACATTCCTTTTGAAAGTGCCATTGAAAATTAATCAAGTAACTGCCTGTTCTCTGTATTACTGACCTGGGAAGCAGAGAGAAGTTGGCAATGGTTACAGAAAGGAATAGACAACTGGTTCAAGAATAAGTATACATGATTGTATGTATTTATGCATAAAGAGCTGGACCACAGTCAAATGAGGCCCCAGGCAAGTAAATTAACAAAGCTCCCAACACTCCAATGCACCCTTACTTTGATGTCCTTCCTCAATTGCAATTAAACAATGTTCAAACTGATCAGGTTGCATACAAATGACTTCTTTACATTAACAGTGACTACAGAGAATAGTTTTCAAGTAGTTCTCATCTTAACAATTTCTCCTCCTGTGCAGTTTTCCTTTTTAGTATTTCTTAACCAGTTCTCCACTTAAACAGTTGTAGATGTTTTAAAGCAGTTCATAATTGGTTCTCCTCTTAAGAAGTTCTCATAAACAGTCCAGCATATAAAAATTCTCCAGAAGTTCCCCTCTCAGGCAGTTCTCAACCATTCTACTCTTACACAGTTTTTAACCAGTTTATCCTATTAGGAAATTATCAAGCAGTTCATATCACAAGCATTTTTCTGTATATACAATTTTCAAGAAGTTCAGTAGCAGTTCTTATCTTTTTTAGTACATAAGCAGTTCTCAGTTTAAGTAGTTATTAAGCATTCCTTAAGCAGTATTTGTCTTTAGCAGTTCTCAAGCAATTTATAAACAGTTTTCCATGAAAATATTTCTTACGTGGTTCTTAGGTAGTTCTCCATTTAAACAGTTCATAAGCAGTTCTCTGTTTTAAGCATTTTCCTTTTAAGTAGCTCTTAAACAGTTCTTCATTTAAGCATTTTAAGCATTTTTCCTTTTAAGTAGTTTAAAATCAATTCTCCACTTAAGGAGTTCTTAAATAGTCCTCCTTTTAAGCATTTCAAAAGCAAGTCTCCATTTAAGCAGTTTCTAGGCAGTTCTTAAGCAGTTCATAAGCAGTTCTGCATTGAATCATTTCTTAAATAGTTTTCTGTTTAAGCAGTTCTTTAGCAGTTCTTTTTTAAAGTATTTCAAAGGCAGTTCTGCATATTGTTGAGATAAGAACTGTTTAAGAGAATGACTGCTTAACAGAAGAGTGCTACAGAGCTGCCAGAGATGAGAACTCCATAAGAGTTTCTTAAATGGAGAGCCATTTATAATAAATTCTTAGGAATTGTTTTAAAACCTCTAACATTGTTTAAGTGTAGAACTGGTTACGACTGATTAAGAACTGTTTAGGAGGAGAAATGATTAAGATAAGACCTACTTGAGAACTGATTGATAACTATTATCTTGGGTCAATGAAGTGTAAAGATTGCAGCTGTGTATAGACTGACACATTTGAGTACTGTTTTTACTGCAAATAAGAAGAAAATGTCTGGGGGCTGGTTAGTTCCCCAGTCAAGGGCTCCGACTGACCATGATCCAGCTTTGCTTTCATCTCATGACTATGATTTGACCATTACTTCAGCAGCAATTTGTCGGATAACAGTGGGTGGTGGAACTAAATGTATGTGCATTGCCAGGATAATCAGAGTGGTTAGTTGTGTCTCATGCTTCTGTGAACCATTTCCTGGAGTTATGTGCCTAACGCTGTCTGCTTTGTGTGTAAGATCATGGTACACTGAGGATTGAGTTTGCTCCTCTGCATAAAACAGTGTTTTATGTTTTGTTTTTTTCTTTCAGTGTTTTGATCTTTTTAGAATGATCTCTTTTGTTCTTTTGTTCACTTATGTAAGCATTCACTGTTTTGTTAGGCAACCATGCATACACACATACACACACACACACACACACACACACACACACACACACACACACACACACACACATATATATATATATATGTGTGTGTGTGTGTGTGTGTGTGTGTGTGTGTGTGTATATATATATATATATATATATATATATATATATATATATATAAATTACTTATATTGACTGAATACTACTTATGTTGACATGCATAATGTTGAAACGTGCATAATGTTGAAAACAAATTGGTCAACACCCTACCACATGTGCGCTGAGAATTAATTTGGAGCATGCAAAAACTTTAAAAAGTCACAAAGAAAGCATATTGTTTTAGGGGAAAAGCTACCTCCTGCACCCTTTATGTGACTTCATAGCACTGCTAATTATATACTCCAACTCTGAGATCATACAATGCCTTGGGAAAAGGGTATATTTCCCTACCCAGGGAGTGTTGATCTCACATGTGTGTTGACCATCTTTTTAGTCAACCAAATTATGTCAATTAAACAGATGTTGACCAAAGTACCATTCGACAGTTACTGGGACCCATATTTTATATATATATATATATATATATATATATATATATATATATCTATATATACTCACACACACACACACACGCACACACACACACACACACACACACACACACACACACACACAGTGAAGCGTCGAAATTTCAGAACATCTAACCTCTGATCGTGGAAGACCAGATGATCGAAGTGTTGAAATATCGAACCTACAAAAAAAAAAAACTAAAATGTAAAAACTTTGTATTTCATGATTTTGCAGGGGGGGCAAGCCCTCTGAACCCACCACACCCCCTCCTGTTTAAATATACCAACTTCAAGATCACACTACAGTGGACAGAACAGTAAATTCCCATTCCACACTGTACGGTGATCTCCATTCACAAAGTTTGATATTTCAGCACTTTGATCCCCTGGTCTTCCATGATCAGAGGTTTGATGATCTGAAATTTCGATCCTTCAAAGTTAAGCTATATATATATATATATATATATATATATATATATATATATATATAAAATAGGTATGTATATACATAAACAATACAAAATAAAGCAGCGGAGCAAAACAGCACCCGAGATATCATAAAAAAATCATTTATTGTAGGAAACAACGGTAAGCACTTTCACAAACAGCTTCATCAGACCTACAAAACCAAACTAACAACTTCAATTTATAGGAGAATCCTAATTAGCAATCAGTAAGCAACCAGTGGTAACAAGTCATTTATCAAATCAAATAAAAATGCTTCAAAACCCACATACCAATCATTCAAAAACACAAAAACATCAACATATACAAAAATAAATAGTAAGAAACACAATGTAAAATATAAATTGAATCTATACATGAACCAGGAAATAATAAAATAAGCACACAGACAGATAAGTACATCAAACTTTCAATGGATGCCCCTTCAGAAAAGGTTTAAGGGGAACTTTTTCATTCAGTCCTCTGCCATGGTCTGCCCTCAGTCTAATAATCCACTTAATCTCACTGGTCTCTGTGTGATTATGGATATCCCCTTCACGCAAACCTGGATAAACAATGTCCATCACTAAGAACTTAACCATATGCCCTGTGCCTTCAGCTATAACATGTTTGGAAAGGGCATTATTAGTCGAACAAACACAGACATTATAAATATATTCCCTAATCCTGTCCTTGAGCTGTATGTCTTGGCATACAATGCTGTAGCTCAGATAAACAACATGTGATGTAGTACAATCGGCATTATCTTTAAAATTATACCTTAACCCTGTATCAGGGTGTACAAAAACACATCTGTTATTGATATAGCAGCAGTAGTTGCACTTCCCACATGGGTGGGTGACACCATCCAGGCAGTTCACAACACCAGTATCAGACCTAGGGTAACAGAGCAGCCTCTTTAAAGACTTCCTATTCTTATAACAAAATCTAGGTGTTGCCCCCACCAATCTATTTAGCCTGGGATCAGAAGTCAAAACACCCCAATATTTCCTTATAACTCAGAGATCATCCCTATATCTGAGGTATAAGATAAAGTCATGGAGGGTGTTCTACCCAAATCAGCCAACAATCTATTTTAAATACTAGCTGATGAGCGTTGAGAAGAATATGGCTTTGCTATGGTGTCCCTCAAATCAGGAATCACTTCCAACTCTCTGTCAACTTCCACCAGATCAGCTGTGATAGATTAAGATATAATTTTTTTAGAACACTTTTCAATACAAGATGGTTTAAACAGAGCCATCCCAAGGTTTAGTAGCTGTATTTACTTATTTTTTTTATAATAGTTATGACAGCCTCTCTACCCAGGCCAGTAATCAAGGAGCCTCAATCTTCACCACTGACAATGGTGAGAGATGTTCACTAAGAACAGGAATGGATTTACACAGTATTTTAAGATGCAGTTCCTGAATCAAGCACAATTTCTCCAAGAGCACACAGGGAACATGCTCCAGACCTGGGACTGGACTATCTGTCTCTCCAGATCCCAAACAAGACTCACTTTGGAGCACTGTGAACTGGTTCTACATAGCTGGCACACCCACACCTGGGTATTGCATTTACACACACACACACACACACACACACACACACACACACACACACACACACACACACACACACACACACACACTTCTGGGAAAGGCTGGTTCAGATTTACTAACTGTACCCCTTCTGCCCATACTATAACTACAACTTCGCTGCCACCACTCAACAACTCTCAGGCACTTACAATGGTATCCAATTACACCGAGCAAAATCAATACTAACATAAATGGTAGAGTGTAATCAAAGCAGACAGGCTTTTCTGAGTGGCCAAGGCATCACTAAAATAAGCACAATCACTCTCAAAATGTTAAAAGTATTCTCTAAAAGACCAGCCACAATGAAAGGTATAAAAATATTTAATAATAAATAATACAGTAGAAAACATCAGAATACTAAATATCTAAGTACAATAAATACCAGAGTTTCAATCACAGGAGAAATAAAAATAACACAGTTGAACAGATTCAAACACATGCAGAAAAACAATACTTAACTGCTCTCATTGTATTTCCTGACTATCTAAAGAACAACTGTTCCCTAGCTAACTTAATTAATAAAACAAGGCAAGATAGGATGCTGAGATGCTTACTTCCATAAGGCAAGGTGATAAGCTTCTAACTAAACTGAACTCAACTAACTGTACTGAACTCAACTAGCTGACTGTGATAACTGTCATAGATCTTTTATATATCAGGTTCCAAAAGAAAACAAAACAAAACAAACTGCTGTGAGAGTTCCATCCTGTCAGTGCTGGTTAGAGAATGACATCACATTTGATCACCTGACTCTGGTGCAATACACATTCAGAACTTTACTAAGATCTGTTACAGTATTTGAAAATGATAGAACAATTTCAAAAACTTCTACTCTTCCCTTCCAGAATTCTTTGTTTAAACATATACATTTAATCAGTTATAATACAACTGTTCATACATTTTTAACATAAATATCAGTACAAGTGATATGATACAGAACTATTTACAAAACTCCATCTAACTATGCTGGCATATGTTACAAAAATACTGCCCT
This sequence comes from Protopterus annectens, assembly GCF_019279795.1. Classification (NCBI taxonomy): domain Eukaryota; kingdom Metazoa; phylum Chordata; order Ceratodontiformes; family Protopteridae; genus Protopterus; species Protopterus annectens. The sequence continues at coordinate 1,923,069,989 of NC_056741.1, read as the reverse complement.
ATTCTCCCTGACACAGGCGGCAATACCTCACATCATCACAACAGTACTGAACATAGAATAAAGTATGTGGCCTCATGCTAGTGGCAGTACATTATGAGGAAATGATTCAAAGACCATATGACACCTCTGCCTAACAATACTACCATGGTTTGTTGGATAAGACTGCACACAAATGTGGCAATACAGGGGCACGACAAATGCAAAACAGACTTGTGCTCTGCACCTAAGCCTTACAGCTTGATCAAAATAGCATGCCAGAGTGATTCAGACAGGCACTATTATACTATTTCACAGCAGAACAATGAGGACATGGCATTTTATGGTGTCATAGACAGCTGAGGGCCTTTAAGTGTCTCGGCAAGTAAGGACTGTGAGGCTAAAATATGTGTGTGTGTGTGTGTGTGTGTGTGTGTGTGTGTGTGTGTGTATGTATATATATGTGTGTGTGTGTGTGTGTGTGTGTGTGTGTGTGTGTGTGTGTGTGTGTGTGTGTGTATGTGTGTGTGTGTGTGTGTGTGTGTGTGTGTGTGTGTGTGTGTGTGTGTGTGTGTGTGTGTGTGCTTGTGTATCTGTGTGAAAGCGAGAAAGAGAGAGAGAGATGGATGACTGTGTGACTATGTATACATGTCAGAATGTTTGTTTGCATATGTGTTTATATGTGCTTATGCAACAGCATTGCATGGGTCACTAGAAACAAAAACTTAACGTAGTTGTTCTGTTTTAGGTATATGATTTAGAAGCATGCATGAGAGGCTAATTAGCTTTTGTTCCACATGTTCTTGCATGACACTGAATTACTAGTTAGCTATATAACACTAGTAGAGCACACGATCAAAACACTATTAACAGTATAAAGAGTGATCAGAAACATATTTTCATCAAAAACAGAAATGACTGAATCACATCTGACAGAAAGTATGGTTTTGGATCACAGGAATTACAATGCAAATTAGTGTTGATTGGTATTTGTATCTTGCTAATGCCCACTGTTAAGCTGTACCTCCATCTCTAGAAGTTTGTGTGTGTTCACCAGCAGTAATTCAATATGTGATGAGCTTTATTTTGTCTCTGTGGTTTTCTAGTTGCTGATAATTGTGGGGATCAGGAGTTTGCCCTTACCCCAATGCAGCAGGATCTCAGAGTTGGTATATTTGTTGCAAGAGTGTGCTTTTTTTTTTTGGCTGGTTTGAGCCTCTGTGCATTGAAAGTGGAAGAAGAGCACATGATTCCTAAGCTCTAGTTTAAAAGAAAACTCCACAGCAAGAAATGTTCCTTTTCAGAAAGTTATTGAAGGTAATCATGATGAATGATTTCATTAATTACAAGACTTCTTCACATCAAGCAGTAGTAGTTGGGTTTTTAAATACTATAGCAGGTGGGCATGTGGTAGATGGACGGCTTGGCTGGAGTCAAAATGAGGGAGTGTGTCTGTGTGTGGTTAGAAAAAATATCCACCTAGTTTGCATGTGGAAGTGTGTGTGGGGTTGGTGGCAAAAATCCACCATATTTTCATGTAGTGTCCTTGGCCATCTGCTGTTTGTAGTTTCTCCATGTTTTTCCAAAGATTTAAAAAATACACACTAAAATACAATCTTGGTTCAGATCATTATTATTTATAAAAAATCATCACTTTATTTTTGATTTTGCTTCTTACAGAAAGAAATTAGGGAGCTAAATCTTTTATAGGCTATCAGGGATTTATTATTAAAGACCCTTTTTGACACCTGTTTATATGAGGCATCTCATATCAAAATTTTACAATAATATTTGTGCCATGAGGATTGTGCCAACTTTTACGGAGTTGTTATAGACAGAATACCAGTAATTTGTATGGAAGACAGATATTCTATATGAAATTAAATGTTGAAAGAATATGAATATATAGATGCATACATACAGTATATAGTTTACATAACATATGAGTGTTTCATTTTGTGTGTGTGTGTGTGTGTGTGTGTGTGTGTGTGTGTGTGTGTGTGTGTGTGTGTTTGTATATTAACATACATTCACACATATGCTTCATTCCATAGTAGCAATAAAATGTGCAGTCATGTACACTGACTTAACTATTCACAAGTACAAACACATCTTCAACAATACAAAGTGTGAAGGACTGCTGTGCTGCTTGTACAAAACAATGTAAATGGAAAATATGGAAGACAAACTACCCTTTAAATGGTTGTGGAAGATATAATATGATTGCAGATATTACTTTATTACCACGTGTGAGGAAAAATTAAACATGCATGTTAGTTGTGAAATTAATCTAAAGACATCTGTATTCTGTATGACATGTTGAAAGCTAAAACATTGGTTTGAAAAACATCATAATAGAGTGCAGAAAAATCTATCTGAAATCAGCTACTTCTACATACCACCACCAAGTGCTAAAGATGTTTTCTAAACCAGCTGGGAGATAGGACTGACACGATCTAATAGTTTTAGAATGTTTTCTGATGTCCAGTAGAAATCTCTATCCATGTGTAGCACACATACCATAAACCAATAGCCATGAACATCCAATACAAGTAAAAAAAAACTTTTCTAATTCCATACACAAGTATAAATCAGACCTGCATCTAACACATCCATAAACTTACTTATATGTGCCATTATATGAACAACTGGTATGCCTTTTTTTGTAATACAACCATATATTTGTGATTTACAGACTTGGTTCAGATATGTTGAATATTCTGACTGTTACAATGAAATGCCATGCCTGCTGAAGTTTTCAAATATACATTGCCTTGTAGCTCAAGAAGAGGTAGCTGTTTTTGTTTTACTAAAACTGATAGCAGATATGCTTCACATCCCATTATCATTATAATATCAAAAAAGATATAAATGCCAACTTATTTCATGGATATGCATATTTAGAAAGAAAATTCTGCTTCATTGCTTGTGGAAAATAATATGAAAATGAAGGCTTATCATTCAACAGCTGTATATACTAGCGGGGTTTACTATGAATTATTATATTATTATGACAATTATTCAACCTCACAACATTTAAAATCTTATTGGGTCACTACTTAAAACAGTGACACTCTCAAGGTTATAAAACACAAAAATATTTGTGCTGCCCCACATACCTCAACATAGGCCCAAGCCCCCACATCCCTGAATTTTATATATACCGACTGTGATATTGCACAAACTTAGAGAATAGGGAGAAAGTGTTAAAAATGCAGCATTCACAGTATCGCATATCTCTGAGTCACTTGAGGCCTTGCAGTGACAACAGTATGAGCAACATTCACCTGGCCATCGAGAAACAATAGGTTTCCATACTGGTGGACATCAGTATGCCGACAACAGGGAAGAGGTGAACAGATACAGTTGATCACAATCTAATATATTTTTTCTTTCTTTCTACACTGTTGCTATATAGAAGACTTGTGTAGTTATAATGATAAAGTGCTGTATAAACATGTATGGTGCTGGTTTCTGACGTCACTTTGGTAAAACTTGTTTCCCATCTTCCAAATGCAGAGAATAAAACAGCTGCCTCCCCCATTTTACCAACTGTATTACACAGACTACTGCATCTGTAATATTAACTGAGGCTGATGGCTAATTGTTAGCTGCTGACATAAATAGACTTTTGTTTATTTAACCAGTCAAAGTGAGACTTGCCTTGGAAAATCTAGTGACTTTGCATCCTTGAAATGTTTACTTTAATCTACAAGGCCATCACACATGTGCATAAATACAACTTCAGAAATAAAACTACCAGCAGGAATCAAAAGTATAATCTAATACTAAAATGGAAATTTAAGCTTTACGTCTTGAGAATATTATTAATTATAATAACAGAAACTAGGGAATGTGGCTTTCATTGCCTTTTATTAATTTAGTTTTGTAAATGCAGACTTTTTTTGTAGCAAAAACTTGGCATTCCCAAGCAGCAAGCATTTCCATAGCAGTTTGCTTGGATCTTGCTTAATTATAGACAGTTTATAAAAGTTTTATAAATACAAGGATGCAACTCTTTAGTACTGCGTAGTATGTCTGCATCTCTGCTATAGTCTCTGACAGTGGACACAGAACAGTTATATAACATTGGGTTCCCGATCATGACCAGCTTACTAGGTGTTTGAGACATGGATGCCAAGAAATTCACCTTGCTGAGCTTCAATCTCGATTTGAATATTGGCATCCATGTCGAGAACACATAATAATCCAATATGATTGAAATGTATCTTCTCCGTGTACTACTTGCTACACAAAAATTTAAATTAAAAAAGAAAAATTGACGTCTTGTGGCAGTAAAAAACAGGGAAGTGGTTAATGTTCTTGCGTATTCCCTGTTTAAGGGAAGCAGTTTGAATCAAAAGCATGTTTGTAATGTGGCAGACAATAGGTAGAAACAGGAGTTGAAACAGCCATTTCATGTTCTGCTGCTGCTGTTACCTGGCTGGCACTGTCAACTTTTAGCACTAGATTCAATGTTAACAGTGCATGAGATTACTTAACAATTGTTAAATACCTCTCTAAGCATTGTTAAGTTTGGGTCTCATGACAGAGTAATGCTGAACCAGGATGTAATCATGGTGCTGCATGTATTACAATATTTAGAGTCCTCTTTTTATTTATTTTGACACTGCCACTGATCACAAACATCAGATGCTTGCTTTGCCTTGCGGGTTTCTTTTTATGATGATTTAATTACCCTTCTTGTAACAGACCAGCTTCCAATGCTTTACTTTTGGATAGATCTGCATATTATGGTGAGGCAACTTCAAAATGGGCTCCAGATTAAGTACTACAAGACAATTGCTAGAGAGTTTATATAATGGATGGGACTCAGGACTGGGGAATCAAACAAGTTCTACATTACTAGCTTGCTGCTGCTAACATACGTACATACAGTAGTTAACACAAAAAAGAAATACTAAAATTTAGTTCTTGTTTAATTTTGTCCATGGATCCAACCAATTTTGGCAGCAAGTAGGACTATGCCTGGCAGTCACGTTGATACTAAAAGAGTATGCCTTGTCTGTGCCATGGGAGGGTGAAATGAAGCTGACAGGGATGTAGTAGATTGGGTATTACCAAAAAAAATGATGAGCAACTGAAATGGAGGAAGTACAAACAGCCAGCATACCTATTATTTTAGCGAACGCAATGAATTGCAAATGCTGTTTAGTCGAACTTCATTACGCAAAATGGCAAAATACTGAAAGCCCGGAACAGTGATTTTTTTTTTCCTAGGGAAAAAAAATCACTGGGCCGTTTTTGGGACTTTGGTATTTTGCCCACTGTGGTGCGATCTTGGAGTTGGTATATTTAAGTATGGGGGTGTGGGGGGCGAACTCCCAATTTTTTTTTTTTTTTTACGGATCAGCGATTTTTTTTCCCTGGGAAAAAAATGCTGATCCATGTGTTTGACATTTTGGATTTTTGGGGATTGTGGGTTGATTATATAGCGTTCGTAATTCAGTACATTCACTTATATAATATAGACCCGAAAATTCTGCTATAACTAAAGGAAAATGCCAGTCACCAACTGCATGCCAAGTGGCAAATGCCAAAGGTCAAGAGTGAGGATGTGTGACTAGTTCACACAGGTGACAGATCAACCAGAAATTTATGGGGATATTAATCATAATAACAGAAACTAGGGAATGTGGCTTTCATTGCCTTTTATTAATTTAGTTTTGCAAATGCAGACTTTTTTGTAGCAAAAACTTGGCATTCCCAAGGGACTAGGATGGGAGTAGGTCAGTTTTTTATTCATTTACTGTTACAATACATCTGCTCAGTTGGGTTAAACTCTCAACTTAATTATGGAAACTTAGTGATGACAAACATAGCGCTGCATCTGTCACTCTCAAAAAGACATTTATGATCACACTGGTTGAATGACAGCCATGTAGTGTTAATGGGATCCCCCGGCTAGCACCAGGCCATAAACCGGTGCCTCGAGAGCCTTGAGATGGATCCAGCTCTGTTATACATTTATTTAGTTAGTTAGTTAGTTAGTTAGTTAGTTAGTTAGTTAGTTAGTTAGTTAGTTAGTTAGTTCATAACAGATTGTACACAAAACTATACATCCCTTTTTACAGACACAGCCTGGGAATATAAGAAGTTAACTGAGCTTCTCACAGCCATACAGGATGTAACTGGCGGGTGTCATGATTCAAAGCAGGCATATTACTTTGCAGCCCAGAAGCTTTAGTCACTGCACTATATTGCTTCAATACAGCTAAGCAGAGCACCTTAAAATAAAGGTCAGAGCATCAATGTAAAACAAAGACAGACAGGATACAGACACACACACACACACACACACACACACACACATGACATATACCAACTTTCTTCCTAAGGCAAACACTACCTTCTGTGCAATTGAAAATAATGTCCCAGCATGCTGCATTACTTATGAAAGTCATGTGCCTGCAGTTTTCCATTCAGGAAATAGTAATCACCTTGTATGCTATTTAAGCAACCCATCAGCACTGTGTCACAATAAGTGGACACCCACTGCCTTTGCCAAGTGACTATTGCTGCAACCCTGTATCTCTCAGTATTACAAGCTGTTCACCTATTCTGATTTGTGGTCTCTTCAGTGCCGTGACTGGCAGCTTGTGCAGTCCCTATCTTCTCTGGCTCTTCTACAATCCTACATCAATATGTTCCCATGCTGAGCATTTTCTTCTTGGCTATCTCTGTGACATAGAGGGATGGAGACTTGACTATGCCCCTGATGGTCTTGGATCAGTTGTGCCAGGTGCTACAGCTGCTGGCCAGGAAAGGGTGGAAATGAACTGCTGCAGCTAGATTGTCCATCCCAGGTAGGAGGACAGGTACATGTGGTGTGTGTCAGATCTTAGCTGTGTGTGTGTGTGTGTGTGTGTGTGTGTGTGTGTGTGTGTGTGTGTGTGTGTGTGTGTCTGTTCCATGCACAGAAAGTGGGAAGGTGAGGGTACACACCTGTTAAGGAGTGCATAACATACTACCTTGGCACAGTGGGGGTGTGGAAGTGTGTACCTGCACTAGGCCTAGAGCAGCAAGCATTCTGCTTCTCCTGCTATCCAACAGGAGCTAGACATTAGCACCATCATGAAATCCTGTAGTAGCATGACAGCTGTGACTCCTGCTTTTATCCTTTTTTATTGCCAGAAAGCTGAAGAAAAAAAGGGTCAATAGGGGATGGTGGTTCAAGTGTTACAGGAAGACTGGAGGGCTAAAATGGATATAAAAAAAAACAGTCATTTTAACTGGTACTCAAAACATTACAGTAGCAGCCATTACAAACAAACAGTCCACCTACCATATGTTGTCCCCAGTAAATGCAGTAGCAGTCTGTTCCCAGCACATGCAGATTTGTCTCTTCTGACTATCAGACACTTCAGTGGGTGGCAGGTCCCATAACACACAATACTGTTCTTGACTCCCGGCTAGTGTGCTGTGGCTGAAATAGTCTGTCCAACAATGCACAGCTTCTGCTGCCCCTGGAAAAAAATACTCAGCTATGGCCTGCCCATAGCAGAGCCTCTTTTTCATGTAGTAATATTTTAATCCAGAGAGCTGTGTCTGTCTCTTTAGATATCTCTTTACCTTGAAGCAAACACCTTTTTCACATTTACAGCTAAAACATGATGACTCCAAGCTCCTGGCATAATGCAACAGCATCACCGCCCCCACACAACCACCCACACAATATAGTTCACAGTGCACCTGACTTTCAGTTTATTCATTTAGCAGGATTTGGTCACAATACAGTCACATTGCTTTGTGCTTCCCAACTAATTCAGCGTTCTGTACTAATGCATAACATAATCCTGCCAGCACAGTATATCAGGATAGATAGCATTGTTTTGCCCAATAAACACACACACACACACACACACACACACACACACACACACACACACACACACACACACACACACACACACACACACACACACACACACACACACACACACACATATACAAAGTTACCTCGTCTGGGACTATTACTTGCAAACGTACACAAACACACTCAAAACTATGGACTATGATACTATGAAAGGCAAGGAAGGGAATACATTGTAGGTAAAAAAAAAACCTGACAGAAGACATAGTTGCTGAAAACTACATAGAGGATTTTCTAGCTCATAGCAGAAATTACAAAATAAGATGTATGATGAAGCATATCTTGAGAAAAACAAAGTGTAGGGTGTAGAGAAACAGAGACAAAGAGTTCAGTTGCAGGCAAGCCAAGTAAATTCACACAGTGCAACCAACCTGAAACAAAGTGCAGTAAGACTGGTGTGTGTGGGGGGTGCAGTACAGAAATGAGATTAAATTACAAGATGCACTTAATAGAACTGGAAGCCAAGAAGACATTTGGATTGCATGCTAGAGATTGTCTTCCCTATCAGGAATTGATATCAAAGTATAGACAAAGAGAAACGGACAGGGGAATTCTAGATGAAAGATCTGCACCTGCTGAGTTTTTAACTGAATCTAGAGCAGAAGCTTATTTTTAAAAAAGAGATAATTAGCACAGCATATAAAATATTGCATTGTAACTATAGGACTCAATAAGAAAAGGCCAGAAAAGATGACATAGAAAGATTAGATAGCAATTCACAAAAAAAAAAAAAAAAAAAAGAGAGGAGGACGTGTATAGCTCCCAAATACGCAACAAAATCTAGAAAATTTAGGAATTTTGCTTGGAAGTGTTTGCGCAGATACTTTTATACCCCAAGCAGACTCCAACTCCAGGGAATTTTTCCTTATGTTGACAGCAAATGTTGGAAATTCAATGGGGAAGAAAGAGGCTCCTGGAAGCATATGTTCTGCGAGTTGGCAGACGTTAAAAATTCCCTACAGAGTACTCTGTCAAGAATATTGGGTCAGCAAATGAGTTACCTAACAACGTGATTTTTTTGAGATGGGATACAGAATCGGACTTGCCTACACATAGTAAGGCCTTGTTAAGTTTAATTTTGGTTGATGCCAAAAAAAGCAATTACTAGAAGATGGAAATCAAAATCTAAACCAGTTATACCTGTAGTCATGAATATTGTAACAGAGCTCTTTAGAAAAGGGTAGTAGTAAATTACACAGAAAAAATGGAAATTGTCAGAACAATACATGCAGAAAGATATTTTGTAGTAGGGATGAGGTTTTCAGAGAAAGCAGGAATTGAACAATTTATGTAATGCTGCTTTGATTATATAGTATAGAACAATATATGTGTTGTATAATGTTTATAAACATGAACTTATTAATATGGTTTGATTACTTTTATATAAATGTAAATTTAACAAATGCAAAGTATTGGCATTCAATAATGGTGTTTAAAAAACTACAAGATAAACGTGTAGAAATACCTGGTAGACAAGATGTTCCACAGACTAGATATAACAAAGTAAGGAAAAGGTATGGTTTCTTTACTTTTTTAAATAAACCTTTCAAAAAGATAAAAAAATGGGCATTGTGGTCTGAATATAAACTTGCCTGAGTACATGCTTAGCCTAATAATGCTATGAATAGTTGTCATTTTGCTCAAATATAAGGACAAAGATAAATTGAGCAAAAGTGGGTAGAATAAGGGATATCAGATAAGTATTATACTTTATAGACATAATTGTGCCAATGCAGAATATGGCGGAAGATCATGGAAAATTTGGTCTGTATGGTACGATATATCCACCACAGCAGGCCTGTTTCTGAAAGAGAATAACGTAAAAAAATAATCTAGGTCAGGTAAAAGGAAAAGAAATGAATAGCAACAATGAAGGAGGGGGAAAATGAGGGCATAGCTGGCAACATGACAGGAGGGTTCCAAGTCAGACACAAGGGAATCACTTTTTCTTTCAAAGTAAACTGGGGCCCAGCAATGATTACCAGAGCAGTGATAGTGTGCAAGCTGAAAGTTAGACTCAGGGCAGCTTAAGATCTGTCTGTCTCACTGTCGTGGAGGGTCTGAAACTGACTATGCCATAATTGTTAAATCTGTCTTAAAAAGCAAGTCCAGCAGCCTAATGGGCTGCTCAACAAAATTACATCAAACTTCTGATGGACTCCTTTTCTACCTCAGAGGGAGTATTTGGGGTTCTTTTGGTGTGGGACTGAAAACTATGAATACAGTCAGAGTGATGGATAGCTAAAGTGGAGAGGATACCAATAGAAGTCCATGAGGCAGACGTGTGAAACTGCAAATCAGAGTTATAACTAGGGTGGAGAGAGGGGGCAACTGCCTTGGATGCACATTGCCATTAGCTGTAATTGCCAGATGGTGCAGCAGCAACATCACTAGTTTATGAAACCATGAGGGAATCGTGACTTCATAAATGAATGCTAATACTCTGCATTTGTTATTTGGGTGAAGTGCTGAAGTGTTTAACTGTCGTAAGCTTGTTACAGTATTCAGTTGCAGGGGGGTTTCTTGGCTCCTTAGTGTAGGGAATCCGCAGAAGGTGCCAGGTGAGCCAGCTATTGCTCTGTGACAGATAACTTTTCACTTGACATCATTGCACATCTGGCTAATAATGTGATGATGTAAGACTGGCTGTAGATTACGGCACCAAGTCCTGACACCTCTGCTGACCTATCACCAGCTGCACTGACATGAACTGATACATAGAAAAGGTCAATCAGCATGGAGAATCAAGTAGTGACAGAGTACTGGAACAATGGATACCAGAGGGTCAGAGGGTCAGAATTACATGTCAAACTGCATAAACTAAAAAAAAAAAAGACAGAAAAGTAGTGATAAATAAAAATGGAAGAGTCTAGGATATGTGGAAGAATCGATGGTACATTGGCAACTATGCAGAAGCTCATTTATGATACTAGGGGCAAACGTGATGGATCTGAAGTCATTATCTGTCAGTGCTGTCAGCCTGTTTACATCTTTTGTCAGGCTAAAAAACTGACTACACACTTATCTCATAGGATTACTCTGAAAAACACCAATGGCTCAGTTAAATTCACAGTTTAATAAAAAACAAAATGCAAACTTTCACAACATACCAGTGCTTTATCAGTCAATATTTTTTAATGCCTGACAAAGCACTGGTATAGTGTGAAAGCTTGCGTTTTCTGTTTTTTTTAGCAAACTCTGGGAATTTAACCGAGCCAATGGTGTTTTTTTTTGCTCTAAGTTTTGGCTTGGTTCCTGCTTGAGCTACCTTTATTTGCTAGGATTACTCAGAAAAGGAGTAACAACACTAACATCATGTTGGCTAGTTGTCTAGCACAAAGGAAACTATATCAGTAGAAGCAAGGTATGCATCTATCTTGCTAGCCACCAGGGTTTGATTACTGGCACAAGTACATGATGGACAGCTAGGAAGGATGAATAGGACTGACCAGATAACATCTGGTACTTTCTTTCTTGAGGCTCTGTTTCCAGTGAGGCAATGGGCAATGTGTGCTACAAACTATGTAACTTATCAAGCCACATAAGCTGTAATAGTTGCATTGGTTTACATGCATGCTAAAGTGGTGCAAGTAAAGGCTAACTTGAGGCACTGTATATGGGAATACAGAAATGTTTATGGTTACAGTTAGCAGCTGCAAATACTACCATGCTTACAGAAAATGATGTGCAACAATGCCAAAAGGATCCCACCACAGTCTTTTCTGAATGCTGTAAATGACCTAGTTAATACAACAATTCAGAAAGCACTACAGGGATTTCACAGGACACATGTGGGTACACTAGCCTATATATCAGTTCCACTCCTGTTTATTCACAGTTGTAGCCACATGTAACAGCATTCCATCCAAATCACACAACTATCACCGAGGCTACTACCTTAACACTTACCCTCACAGCTGGTAGCCACTAACAGAACAAACCATTTCAGCTGACGGGTGGGGTGAACAGTACTAAATGCATTTGACCATAGAACATGCTGATACAGTTGTGGAAGTATAGCATTCCCTACTCTCTGTAAAAATTAAAACATTTAAATAATTACATGAAAATTTGTAAATATAAAAGAGAAGAAATGCAAGATATAATATACATCATTAATTGCACTGTAGATGTGAAATAACAAGCACGCCCTTGTATCCATCCTTTAGGCAGTTAGGAAATGTTAGGATCATTTTTTTCTGTTGCTGCACCTCTAATTAAAAATTTTAAAAAAATCGGACAACTTCTGAAAGGCAGTTGGACTGTGAAATCCTTAAAGGAAAAAAGTAATGTATTCTATAGGTCAGCAGAAAACCCACAATAAATTTGTCAAGTACCACAACAAGAAATATGAATCTTAAAATTCTAGTAAAATTCCACAAAATAATTTTGCCTAGGGGACAAGATTTTCCCCTAAACATGACACAATAAAATGCTCATCTATTACTTTACTATTATGGCTATTATACAGGGTGACAACATAAAATAAGTGTTAAATGCATAAGCAGCACTGTAGCACAGAGGGAGTGCCAAAAAAAGGTGAAACAGTATATGGTGACATTTGCAGTGCAGTATCTCATCCAGCTGCAGAGACTGGACATGGTGACATTTGCAGTGCAGTATCTCTTCCAGCTGCAGAGACTGGATATGGTGACATTTGCAGTGCAGTATCGCTTCCAGCTGTAGAGACTGGATATGGTGACATTTGCAGTGCAGTGCAGTATCTCTTCCAGCTGCAGAGACTGGATATGGTGACATTTGCAGTGCAGTATCTCTTCCAGCTGCAGAGACTGGAGTGCATTCCAGTCACACAGTCATTTCTTAACTTGAGATTTGTAAGCTAAGTCAAGATACAAGTTTACGGAATTATAACACGTCAGTGCAGCTCTGTGGACTCTGCAAACATGTCCATATTAAGAGCTAGTATCTAACTCTCATTTTCTTATACATAATGATGAATCACGTAAAAAGTTCATTTTTTTGGTGTCTCACTAGCAGAAAGAACATTGAGTGGGATTCTGAAAGCCTTTCTGTAATTCATTCCGGATTACTCCGGTATATTTCCTATTCACAAAGTAGTCTTACACTGAAATACCTTGGTAGTAGCTGCAAGAAGAGCTTTCAGAATCTCATCCTTTATGGTTTTAAGGGCTTATTTTTAGGTACAGACATATCAAATTGGCAACAAGGGGTAGAGAATATTTTTGCACTAGCAAACCACTTAATTAAATCAATGGTTCAATGGTTTAGACTGTAAATATATAAAGTTGAGGTTACAAAAATGCAGGTTTTAAACATTTTCAAGAATGAATAGAGATATGTCCTCTAGGTTCATTCAAGAGTTATATTTAGTTTGCAAAAGAAAATGATTAATGAGAAACAAAAGGAATTGTTCAACTGAGTTGCCTTTTGTATTTTTTCTTGAAGAATCATAACATTCAATCTTTCTTTGAATGTGTATGCATCAAGCATGTCGGCAATACATGAACTCAAAAGTTAACAGCTAAAAATCAATGAAAAGTTCAACTCATTAAATGCAAAGTCTGAATCATAAATTCCATAGCTTCCTCCTGAAAATAAAGTTAGCCATTATAATGGCATGTATAAGAGGTCAGATGTTATCTCTGTCATGCAAGTAGAAGAGGGGGGTACCTTCATTCTAATTTAGCTAATCTTTTAATAATGGGGTTAAATAATGCAAATACATTCTCCAGTCATTTGTAAGTGTGAGAAAAGTGAGAAGAGAACTGTTACTCCTAGCAAAAATAAATGAATCTGCAGAAAATAAAACTCACATCAAACTATCAGGTAACCAAAGCATACCATGAATCAAAACAACTCAAATCAAAATCTAAGCTTCTGATTTCAAATAAAATGTTAAGTGCCCCTTCCGGATTGCTGCAGCAGTTCTAACATGTATCGTGTCTGTCATGCCCACTGAGCAGGAATGGCACACGTTTAAAAAAACTCACTGTAATGCACATTAATGTCATGAGTATGCTGCAAAACACTGCACATACAAGAAAACTGTGCTTATTTGCTTGGACAGCCAGTACAACCCACAGGAATTTGCTGGACCGGACTGCGGTGATGGTGCTGCGGTAGCACTGTTGCCTCACAGTAAGACGTTGTCCCGTTCGATTCTCAGCTAAAGCGTCTTCTGTCTGGAGACATGCGTGAATGGGCGTACCTTCATTGAAGGCTGTGTGTCAGGGCTGGCAACTCGGCACGTAAAAATCTACTTCCAATGATTAGCGGACTGGAGTTCCGCTGTGGCGACTCCTAACCGGGAAAAGCCGAAAGACACAACATAGAAAAGTATTTCCAATATTTCTTCTTACTATATGCAATTTCTGGCAAGACATCACACTGCTTACTGCATCCAAAGTAAAGTTAGCTTCCTCTGACATCTCATGCATTTGAACTTGGAACTTCTCCATCACAGATGGATGTTCTGCCTCTACCAACAGAGTTGCCCCATTTATGAAAATCCACCTGTTTAAAAAAACAAAGTATTTTCATAACCTGTAACTTTTTTTCCATCCCACAAATACATTTTGTACTTTATCAGTTTACCTATTTTGTTTTACAAGTACAATGGCACTGACTTTATCTTCATCAGTCATTCAGTAAGCAAGACAATGCATTTGAGGGTGTCAGTGTTTTACCATATCCACAGGTCTAGGAGCAGAAGACACACTGCCTGCAAACATGTATATTAGGAGAATGCTAGTATACACTTTAGTATGTGTTTATGACATAGTAATAGCAACAAACATCAGGAAATATTTATGTTACTTCATACTTTCATGAAAGCCTGAATGAAGTCAATGAAATCTGCATACGCATATATTACTCAATGGTATAAGGCTTTGGATTCTCTCACTATTTGTATATGTATATGCAGACATGTTTTCATAACACAAGAACAGTGCACAATCAAATCCTAAACTATGAAGGCATTTGCTCACATGATGCATTTCCACAAAGCACACATTTTCATAAACATGCGCCGACCATCAGTGTGAATGTTTATTTAATATAACAAAATGTCCTTGTTGACAACACCTGACACAAACAGAATTGTGTAATTACATCCCACATTCATTCAATAGCGCGAGTCCAATGAAAACCATCTCAGAACCATGAGTGGAAATACGGGGGAAGAGTCTTGCAATTCTTTTTTTTTTTTAAATATTTTTATTCATTTCCAAAAACAAGGAGTCTTGCAATTCTGATGTGGGTTTGTTAATTGTGTAACCTGACACATGAGAGAGCTTATGCAGGATTAGAATGAATCAGGTATAATTCTTCTTCTTTGTGGCAGTTTGACAGTTAGAAGCCAGTGGACAAAGTTATGGAACTGGTCCAGAAAAAAAAAATAACCATAGCATATATGGAATGTACTGGGGTTATAACATCTGAGACAGAATAAAGCCTAAAAGCTTAATTCACACTGAAAAAAAATCTGACTAATTTTCATCAGTGGATCACTAGAGCAGTAAAGCTACATGAAAGCCAGATGCCACAGTCTTCCTGGACCTCATTAATGCAATTCATTCATTAACTGAAAGACTTCACACTAAATTGAAAATGTAGGAGTGGGATGATTGAGAACACTGGGTGGGGATAACTGGTGTGATGATAAATCCAATAGAAAAAAATGACTATCAGCAGAGAGCCACATGGACTGCTATTAGGAGGACAAGAATGGTTTCATAGTTTCAAAAACAATATTGCAGAGGTGTACAAAGATAAAAGCAAGAATTTTACAGTTTTAGACTTGCCTTACTATGTTTTGTGAAATGTTTCTCTAATTGTTAAATATTATTGGTAATGTGACTAATTCAAGGTATATTATTGGTAGTGAATGCATTGTTAAATCAGTTCTGATGAAGTCCTGGGCAGGGAAGAAAGTAAAACTGATTTTAATAGACTAAGTATTTTAACTACAGCTTCATTGCCTGTAAATCGTTTTTGTGGATCCTTGGTGGATTTTGTGGACTCTGTTGTTTTTTTTTTTTTTTTGGTTTCTTTATTTTAACACAGAGTCTCCTGCATTTTTGGTGATTGATTACAACATCGTGGAACTTACTGCTATATTTGTTAACACAGTGTATGAATCCTTCTTAAGCTGAAGTATCACTTAAACCATGAACCCACTGTGAGGAAATGATCACAGATTCCTGCTTGCTGTAAACACATGTATTTCAACAAGTTTAAATATATTAGCCAGCCCTTCTGATTGCTCAAGACCCTGCACAAACTTCCAAACAAATGCTTGAATAAATTCTAACCAGTTTACTACAGCGGGTTATAAGGCAAGGAAATAATTGCTGCTGGTTAAGGAGCTTTTAAACAACAAAACTAATAGACATTAAAAAAAAAAGCTGGACGCTTAATTCTGATCTCTTAAATGTAGCACCATTCAGGATAAGTGTGCTGTGATATGCATACTTCTCAGCTGCATCTAAAAATATATTTTTACAGTATATAGTCACTTGCTTAGATCAGCTGAGCTTGTGACTCATGGCATGACCTGGCAGTTGCCACATCATTCACATACAAAGTGAAAGCATGACTCCTGAACGTTTAGTGAGTGGTTTGACCTTGCAGTTTCATACAGAAACAGCAAGGCAGGTTGTAAACTATACGTCAATGATAGCTCTTTTGGAGTCAGACTAACACAATAAGGGTTATGGGATGCAAGTGGAATTGTATATTTCACTTATTCATAATTATGATGAACTCAAGTACATGTTTTGTAAGAATGCATGAATCTGAGCACATCACGTATGGGCAGTCATTGCCAAGCTGTTAAAATACAAGTTCAGATGCTAATTTTGAATCAGCCCAAAGGTAATACTTATTCTACTGGATCTAATCTCTAATGTATAAATATTACCTTTGTCCATATTCCAAATTAATATGTACTTACTTGCAGGTTATATTCTTTGGCAGTTAGTTTTCTTTCTGTTAACATTTTTTTCTTAATGTTTTTTCAATACTGGCACAAAAATAAGACCCAAGTGGAGCTCTATCCCCTGTATCCCTTATTGTAACAGTTAGGCAGAAGGTTTAAACTGCATTTCTTTTGGGTAAAATTCTGATAATAAATCTCTAATAATGTTTCAATTTGTTAATTTTTAGCAATTTCTCATACATTTTCTTTAATTTATGTTCTTGCACATGAACACAGAGAAAAATATCTGCTTGAATAATAATATAATAAATATAATGTAATATAGATATATATATATATATATATATATATATATATATATACACATAGATATTATACATAGTATATTACATATTTTATACTATATACTATATATATAGATATACATGTGTGTGTGTGTGTGTGTGTGTGTGTGTGTGTGTGTGTGTGTGTGTGTGTGTGTGTGTGTCTGTGTGTGTGTTATATATTATATACTATAAAATATCTGCTTGAATAATATAACATATATATATATATATATATATATATATATATATATATATATATATATATACTATACATAGTATATTATATATTATATACTATAATATATATATATATATATATATATATATATATATATATAATATATATATATGTGTGTTATATATTATTACTATACTATATATATTTAAATACTATAACATAATAATAATAAACAAATGTTACATAAAAAAATAAAAAAAATAAATAATTTTGGAGTTTAACAATTGTACAACTAAAACCAGGCACAAAGTTCATGGTCAGTTCATAATCAGAGCATACACTGATCAGCAATCTACAGTTTATGTAAGTTTTCTACATTACATACCAGATACCACAGCACTTGTCATAATAAATATATGTCCTATGCTGCTCACATTCCCAAACTAGATGTGTAGTATGTTGCTCTGGATCCATATACATGGACTGACATGCATATTTCCAGCATAGGACATGTGATTTGCATGCATTTAAGTGCTCCATACAATGTCACTTCCTCCTCCCTCAGGGCTCCAGCAAGAGGTGGAAGTTTAACAGAACATGCAAATACTCTTGCTCAAAGACAAAACAGCTAGTCAATGACCCTCTTATACCTCTATCTTCAGCAGGCCTTCTGTGAACTGGGATGTGAATAGATAATTGTTACCAAAGATGGACATCTTGGTCCAATACCACAGGGCTAGTGATCAAGAGAAAGAATATGGCTTCTCCACTTGAGCACAAATGTTCCATAGTTGGGAAACCCTAGCAACTGCTGGCAAAATCATCTCAGTGCCTACCTGACTTGTAGCTGTGCTTTCCAGAAGAAGTCTCCACACTGACTGAGTCTGATATATTACATTATTTTTAATAAGACTACAAGTGAAGAAAGTGAGTTCCTTATTTGTCATTTTTTTCTCTACTTTCTACCTTCACATGCATCACTTTTCCTGTTTTTCTGTTTCAACTTCACTCCTTTTCTTCACTTCCATGATGCAATGCTTGTATTAATAGGGATTCCTTGTACAGAATAGTTAAATACTTGTATAGTAATCTCTACTTAGAGTCACAGTTGCTGTTGTTATTTCTTTTTGTTAGATTACAGTAAACACTAAAGACAGAGAGCTATAAACCTCTATCCAAGTGACTGCTGTGTATCTCTGAAATGATGTAAAACTCCCCGAAGGGTAATCTGTTCAACATTATTGCAAAGAGCTACTTTTTTGTCTTTCCTAATGTTTCACACCCTGAGCCAGTACTAGCAGCATTAAAGCCGACTGTTAAAATGTAAAGATTAAATGAAACCATGGTGGTTTATAACTAAGCAAAGTAAAAAAAACACAAAAGCCATTTAACAAGAGCAGTATGTGACTGTTTCAACATTCATTGTCACACTGTCAGTTATACACTTGAACCACTATGCAGGTTATCTGATCCAATATCCTAGAATTTAAATAACTAAAAATAAAACTATAAAATTCATCATAATCATTTTCTAAACCGCTAGTCCTGTGGGGGTCCCCCATAGTGGCAAGCTGAACAAGGTAGACAAATATCCATATCCACACCAACAGACTTCAGGTTATCCTGTGGAATCTCCAGGCATTCTGAGACCAATTAAAAAAAAGTGTCCTGGGCCTTTTCTGAGGCCTCCTTTCACTGAAATGTTCTTGTGCAGATCCTGTGAGAGTCACCAGGAGGCCCAAACAGCTTTGACTCATTTTTCAGCATGAAGGGGCAGTGGACATACTGTGAGGACACCGGGATAGTTGGCTTCCTCAATCTATTATGGACAATGAGACAAGCTATTCGACAAAGTGACCTCATCAGTGCTGTCTACATTTCTGATGCCATTCCTTCAGTTACTCTCCAAAGCTCACTAATGCAGTTGAGGATAAAGACATATAATTAATTTTAAAATGACAGTCTTATCCCATGATTCACTCCTCACTTCCCTGACACAGTCAAGTACAACATCTGCAGTACTGCCACAGCTGTACCAATCTGATGGTCAGTTTTATGATACTCTTACTCTCATTTGTGAACAAGAACCGGAGAGGAGGAAGCAGCTGGCTCTCCTCTTGGGAAATAATCCCTCTAATTTGGCTCCAGTTTAGAGATACTGATTTTTATCTCAAGTGCTTCACACTCAGCAGCAAATCACTCCAGTGCACACTGGACCTCATAGTCAGTTGAAGCTAACAAACTTCATGTCTCCAAACTGGACACCCTACAGACCTTGGCTCTGTTTTCACATTTTGTCAATAAAACAGGAGAGGAAATGAGATGTATCCTTAGTTAAGCTCCATCTTCAAACCTGAATGTGTTCAGATTAATGCTGACAATTTTGGAACAATTCTTACTCCTCATATAAAGGGAATGAATGGTGAGCAGCAGGCCTGCGACCCTGTACTGCTGCAGCAACTCCCACAAAAATACATGGTTATACAGTAATTTTATAGTAACTTTTGTTTACCTAATTTTCTATCTGTCTACCTATCTATCCATGCATCTGTCTATCCTCTGATGACCAGATTATTCCCACTAGGCTAGTAGCCTCTTTTCAGGAGAAACCCAGGGAGGTATTTATATTATTAGGTAAAATTTGGATAGGCCATCGGGAACTTCCCCTACTCTTCTTTGTTGAGAGTGGGACCCATTTTGCTGAAGCACTTCCTGTTTTCATTCCAGGCACAGAGGTAGCCCAGAGAAACAGGGAGGTGGAATGAGAGAAAGAGAGAGAGAGAGAGAGAAAGAGAGAGAGAAGGAGATAATGAAGTGGTGAGAGAAATAGATGAAAATGTAAATATCGAGACCGGGGAATGTGTGGATGATTCTGAGGAGAAGTTTCAAAGAAATCTGATGGAGATGAGTCGGCAAATGCTGGCTGTATTACAACCCTCCAGTTGGGAGAGCTGTGGGATGATTTACTTAAGGAAATGGTGATGCAGAGTAAGACAGAAAATGAAGGAGATGTTTCCTGGGAGGACATTATGGAGAAAATACAAAAGGAGGATACAGATACAGTCTTGAAGAATAGTAGTGAGATGGGAAAAAAACATATGCAGAGAAAGTAAAAGAAGGCAAAAAGGGAGTAGTAGAAAAGAAGGCAGAAGAAAATGAAAAGCAGAAGTGCGTGGTAAGGATTCTAAGTAAAGAAGACAAAGAAATGGACAGGTATGAAGTGTGGGACAATTTAATAGCTCCTTTGTGTTAAAAGCCCATGAGGTAAGTGTCACTCGTCCGGTCAGGTTAAAACAGATGAACAGTTGTGGGTTCAGTTCAAGCAGCTTTACTACACACAAACACATCAAGAATGAGGCTTTGTAACTTAAACTTAAATAAACTTGTAAATAGACTGACTACCACACTCATGCATGTTAACACCCTGGCTGTTCTCTCAAAATGGCACTGCTGCCTGCACGTGCTCACTATTTATATGCACGTGCCTACACTTGGAAATGCTTCTTAAAGGTACAACACATGCTATGTTCTACATCCTCCCTCTTTGAGAAATAGATCATATATAAAATGACCGAATTCAATGACATACAATTATACAGAAATGATCTTTTGTCATGCAGTTATACAAAACTAATTCTTTGACATGCAATCATACAAAATCAGACACAGATAAAACAATCATGTGCAGGTTGCTATGTATTTCACACTAGGTCTAGAAATATGACCTGATCATGTAACATAAAAGTCAGAACTGAATCTAGCAATGGGGACTGTCTTTAAGGAATGTTCAACTTTGGAGACAACTGGGACATCATCAGGAATGGAAATGGATACTGAGACATGTTCTTCAGTATGAACATTGTCAGGGTTGCTCTGCTGCGATATTATTTCTGACACAGGAAGAAGATGCCTGTAGTTTCTCCTGTATTCTGTACCCTAAGATTCCACTAAGTAGGATCTCGGCTCGGCACATACACATCTCACTTGACCAATTCGATCAAAGCCTTTCACCATTTGCATCCTCACTGTCTCTTCTTCTTTTAACAGACAAAGAAACCTGCTCATGTTATCATAGCTGGACTACTGAAATGAGCGCTTCTTAAAGATTTGGGCTTTGATTTTTGATTGCTCTGGTGTTTTTAGCATTAGGCACCAGCAAACTAGAACTGATAGGCAAGGCTGTTCTGGTTTACCTAGGTAGAAGTCACGGAGCAGGGGAGCCAAGTAAGTTGTCATGAGGTATATTTCTGAGATTAAGCAAATTCAAGAAGATATCAGTATTGTCACACTTTGACCTCTCTAGTAACTGCTTTGCACTCTGTACTGCACCGTTCAGCAAGGCCATTTGACTGTGGGTATTCAGGACTACTAGTAATGTGGATAAAGTACCATGCTTTTGCAAATCTCTGAAACAATTAACTGGTAAACTGGGTACCACTGTCAGAAATAACTTTGTGTGGACTACCATGGACTGAGAAATTACATTTCATCTTAGTAATAACAGCACTGGACGTTAGGTTTGGTAGCAGATCAATCTCAAACTAGTCTAAATAAGAGTCTACCAACACTAAGTAATGCTGATTGTTTCACTCAAATATGTCAGTGGCAACTGTTGACCAAGGTAGTTCAGGAATCTGGCTTAAACACAAACAGGAATCTGGCTTAGCTGAAGTGGCTGTTTTTGCAAATGCGGTTTAGTAATATTGCATACCGAACAAGATGAAAGCACTTTATCAATTTCTTTTGACAGAGAAGACCAAAATACTAGCCCTCTCACCCTTATTTTTGTAGAATTGGAACCTGGCTGGCCACGATGCAAAATCTGAATGTATTCTTGTTGTAAGGAAGTAGGAACAATAATTTTGGGATCTTTGAAAATAATACCATCTTCCATCAGCATCACATCTCAGTATGGAAAATTAGGTTGTACTTCTGGCAGTACACAGGACTGCTTTGACAGCCATCAAACATTGATGAAGTGGTTGAGCTTTTGCAAAACTGGATCAGTCTTTGTATGATCTCTCAGCTCATCAAGTCTCGTGGTAGAAAAATGATGCACTTCCAAGACATCAGTCAAAAATCTCTGCATTAAGCTGTTCTGTGGTATTTCTGGGTGATCTGGATAACTTATCAGCCAGATAATGAAGTTTGCCTTTTGCATAGACTTTTTGAAATTACACTTTTGTAATCTAAGCATCATTCTTTGCAGTCTTGCTGGAGCCGAATGCATACACTTCTTTAAAATAGTGACTAGAGGTTGATGATCAGTTTTCATTTCGATAGCTCGACCATAAATCTAATCACAGAACTTTGAATATGCAAACACAACTGCCTAAAGTTCCTTCTCATTTGAGCATACTGTATCTCAGTTTATGTAAGAGTTCTAGATGCAGAGGCAACAGGTCTGACCTCTTGAAAAATAACTGCACCAAAACTGAACTTTGAAGCATCACAGGAAAGAACTACTGGCTTTTGGACATCATAGTATCTCAATGTAGGTGGGTTGGCAATTTGCTGTTTGAGGTTATCAAATGCTCTCTGGTACTGTTCCAGCCATCACCAGGCAACATTTTTGTGTGTCATCTCTCTTAAAGGTGCTGATAACTCACTAAAGTCAGGGATGAATTTGTCCAAATAGTTAACCATACCAAAGAAACGCTGTATGGCTTGGACATTCTTTGGAGCTGGAATCTCAAGAATGGCTGCTTGTTTGGAAGGGTCTGGTCATACGTCTGTACTGACAAATAAGTGATCTACATAAGTAACTTCTGGTTTACATTTCAGAGGATTGAGCTTTAAGTTCACTTAACATGCTCTGTCCGGAACTTTCCTGAGGTTTCTGTCATGCTCTTCTTCACCACTGCCACCAACCAGTAAATCATCCACTATTATAGCACATGGATAGCCCAAACAAATTTGCTCCATTGCACGCTGAAATTTATTCCAAAAGGCATTCTGAGGAATCTGTATCTAGCAAATGGAGTACGGAATGTGGTCAGTAGTGAAGATTTGCGATCCAGCATTACTCGCCAAAATGAACTCTTTGCATCTAAGACAGAAAGAACAGTGGCATTTGGCATGAGGTCGGTAATCTCTTTGACTGTACGCACAGGATGATTAGGTCTCTTTAATGTCTTGTTCAAGTCTCTTAGGTCAATGGATATTCTGATTTTATCTGAATTTTCTTATGAGCAGCTATGATGGAAGACACCCAATCAGTTGGTTCTGTGAGTGGACAAATTACATCTTGCTGCACTATCTTGTCTATCTGGACCTTGACTTTGTCCTGCATGGCTACTGGAACTCTCCTTGCTGGTCTAACCACTGCCTACCTCTGGGTTTACTTTCATGGGGTACACAACTGGAAGTTTGCCTAGCTTGTCGTCAAAAACATCCGCATACTCTGAGAAAATAGCATCAGTGCAGCTGGAACTGGGACATGTGCTTACATGGTGGAATTCTTTGGTAAAAGAAAGCAGTTTCATTCTTAAACTGTCTCTGAGACGTAATAATGACTGCACAGGTCTTCTGACTACATAAAATTGCAAGCTGTAACTGTTCCCAGCTGAACAGCATGAAAGCACTACTGAGCCTTCGGTTTGAATCTCTTCACCTCCATAAGCAACAAGCTTTGCACAATTAGTCAAATTAAGTTGCTCACTGGCTCTCACTCTAGCAAATGTTTCTGCTGACATAACATTGCACTTTGAACCAGTGTCTACTTTGAGCTCTGTGGGTTTACCACTGATCAGGACAGTACAAAATACTTCATTCTTTGCCAACAACTCTACTGCACTAACCTTTTCACTGACCACTGATACACCATTTACATAGAAAGTAAGGCTGCAGCTTTCTACATGATCAACTTGTTTTTCTGAGTGACCTTTCTTAATAACTGAATTAGGCTTCTTGATTTACAAAGCTTTTGAAACTGGTTCCATTTTTTACACTTGTTTCACTGCTGACCAAATGCTAAGTACTTCTCTCTTTTAGACTCATGACTGGCACCACAATTATGACAGTTAACAATAATACTTGTCTTGGGTTTTGTTGACTCACCCTTATACTGCACTGAGCATGCCCATTTTGCTGAACTAGTCTTGGGACTTGCTAGAAAGTTGCGGGTCATCGCTGGGAAACCTGCAGTGGTTGCAGCTGCCATGTGCTTAGGTCTGCTTCTGTTTGCCACATGCTGCATGCTGTCTATGCTTGCTCTACAGTCTGCTGAAACTATGCTCCTATCACTTGCAAGCATACTTGTGTACCTTTCAGGCCTATATTATGATACTGCATGCTCAGAAGAGCGAACGATACCTAATCGACCCCATGTAAGCGAAAGTTTACAATGTCGAAATCTCAGAAAATCGCTGTTCTGAAACAAAAAAAAACCCTGTAAAACATTACATGATGTGAGGGGCTTCACCCCCCACACCCCCCTACTTAAATATACCAAATCTGAGATAAGCGACTACAGTGCCGGGTGCCGAAGGGCTTAAAAGTAGCTGGCGACCAAACAAATTATTTCTCAGGGAAAGAATTTGCTGTAAAGACACTTTGCTATTTTGCCTTTTCCAGTTCGACAAAGACGCATTAGACAACCTGTGTCTGCAACAGCGTAATAGGGAGCCTACCTTTCTGTGAGCTCATGGATTTGACAAATCTTTGTAGCCTCGCTCAATGTTAAATCACTGTCACAAAGCAAAATCTTTCTCACTGCAGCATTATTAACACCGTGCACAAGCCTATCCTTTAACTCATCTTTCAAATCACCAAATCTGCATGTTTTAGCCTTATTTGTCAAGTTAGTGATATAAGCTGCAAAAGGTTCACCTGGATTTTGGTCTCTTGTATAAAATAGGTGCCTGTCTAATGTAACATGTTTCTGGGGTTGTACATTTCCTAAATTTACATTTCAAGCACTCAGGTCCCTGTCTTGATTCAACCAATTTTACAACAATATGACGGTTTCCCCTTTCCTGCATATACTGCTGGTGCATAGACAAAATGGGAACACTATCTTTCAATGGCCTCTGACCCAGCTAAGTTAAACGCAAAATGAATATCCTTGTATGTGCATCTTTGTCAGAAAAAAGCTGCTTGTATGAAAATATTGTATTCCTGTCTTATGCTGCACCCACTGAAAGAACTCCAGTTATATTCAGTTGCATCGCTTGCTCAGAGGTGACCTATGCCTGACATACAAGGCCATGTCAAACCCAGATTTGATGAATATGCTTCATCTCAAAAATCTAGATCCCTCAGAGCCACAAGGATGCGTGACTTAAACCTCGACACGGTTATTAATAGGATGTGCTGGAGGGATAGATTCATCACTCAAAGACTCCCTATGCTGTGGAACAAAATCCCGGTTTATGTGAGGCAGAGCACCTCGCTGGCCTTGTTCAAGAGGAATCTTGACCAATGGATGGGAGATCGCAGATACACCCCAGGGGTTACCTCAGTGTCACTGCTCGACAGAGGCACAGCTAAATAATGGGCATAGTTTCTCCAAACTAAGGGGTGGCGTAAGCCACAAAAAACTATGGGCTAGGCTTATAAATGCCCTCGGGCAGATAGCCTAGTATAAACCTATGAACCTATGAACCTATGAACCTATAATCATGTGCAGGTTGCTATGTATTTCACACTAGGTCTAGAAATATGACCTGATCATGTAACATAAAAGTCAGAACTGAATCTAGCAATGGGGACTGTCTTTAAGGAATGTTCAACTTTGGGGACAACTGGGACATCATCAGGAATGGAAATGGATACTGAGACATGTTCTTCAGTATGAACATTGTCAGGGTTGCTCTGCTGCGATATTATTTCTGACACAGGAAGAAGATGCCTGTAGCTTCTCAAGTATTCTGTACCCTAAGATTCCACTAAGTAGGATCTCGGCTCGGCACATACACATCTCACTTGATCAATTCGATCAAAGCCTTTCACCATTTGCATCCTCACTGTCTCTTCTTCTTTTAACAGACAAAGAAACCTGCTCATGTTATCATAGCTGGACTACTGAAATGAGCGCTTCTTAAAGATTTGGGCTTTGATTTTTGATTGCTCTGCTGACCACTGATACACCATTTACATAGAAAGTAAGGCTGCAGCTTTCTACATGATCAACTTGTTTTTTTGAGTGACCTTTCTTAATAACTGAATTAGGCTTTTTGATTTACAAAGCTTTTGAAACTGGTTCCATTTTTTACACTTGTTTCACTGCTGAACAAATGCTAAGCACTTTTCTCTTTTAGACTCATGATTGGCACCACAGTTATGACAGTTAACAATAATACTTGTCTTGGGTTTTGTTGACTCACCCTTATACTGCACTGAGCATGCCCGTTTTGCTGAACTAGTCTTGGGACTTGCTAGAAAGTTGCGGGTCATCACTGGGAAACCTGCAGTGGTTGCAGCTGCCATGTGCTTAGGTCTGCTTCTGTTTGCCACATGCTGCATGTTGTCTATGCTTGCTCTAGAGGCTGCTGAAACTATGCTCTTATCACTTGCAAGCATACTTGTGTACCTTTCCAGCCTATATTATGATACTGCATGCTCAGAACAGCGAACGATACCTAATCGACCCCATGTAAGCAAAAGTTTACAATGTCGAAATCTCAGAAAATCGCTGTTCCGAAACAAAAAAAAACCCTGTAAAATATTACATGATGTGAGGGGCTTCACCCCCCACACCTTCCCTACTTAAATATACCAAATCTGAGATCGCACTACAGTGCCGAAAAGGCAAAGTAGCGAAAAGCGGCCAAACAAATTATTTCTCAGGGAAAGAATTTGCTGTAAAGCCACTTCGCTAATTTGCCTTTTCGTGTTTTTCAGTTCAACAAAGATGCATTAGACAACCTGTGTCTGTGACAGTGTAATAGGGAGCCTACCTTTCTGTGAGCTCATGGATTTGACAAATCTTTGTAGCCTCGCTCAATGTTAAATCACTGTCACAAAGCAAAATCTTTCTCACTGCAGCATTATTAACACCGTGCACAAGCCTATCCTTTAACTCATCTTTCAATTCACCAAATCTGCATGTTTTAGCCTTATTTGTCAAGTAAGTGTGATATAAGCTGCAAAAGGTTCACCTGGATTTTGGTCTCTTGTATAAAATAGGTGCCTGTCTAATGTAACATGTTTCTGGGGTTGTACATTTCCCTAAATTTACATTTCAAGCACTCAGGGTCCTGTCTTGATTCAACCAGTACAACAATATGACGGTTTCCCCATTTCCTGCATATACTGCTGGTGTATAGACAAATGAACACTATCTTTCAATGGCCTCTGACCCAGCTAAGTTAAGCAAAATGAATATCCTTGTATGTGCATCTTTGTCAGAAAAAGCTGCTTGTATGAAAATATTGTATTCCTGCTCAAATACCCTCCAATTATATGCAATATTATGAGCAAACACAAGTGGACTGGGCGTGCAAAATGCCTCTGCCATATCAACACACAGTAGTGAAGGTGCCTGGAATTATGTATGAACATACATACACATAAATATGCCAGAACTTTATGCCAGAACTTGTAATTATGCCCAATAGCACAACCAACTCTTTAAAATAACTGCACTTTGCCAAATAAGTCTCTGTAGCACAAGAACACCTTAAAATCACTGTACTTTGCAAATCCACTCCTTATCAGTGTAAGAAATACTTTGAAATAACTGTACATTGTGAACAAACTGTACACAGCAGAAGAAACTCGGAGTAAGAAACACTTCAAAATGAATGCACTTTGCAAATAAACTGAACACAGCACAAAAACTCTTCAAAATGGCTGTACATTTGCAAAATAACTCTGTACAGTGTAAGAAAAAAGTACAGTTGTGTACACTTACCATAAATGTAGATTTTCGAGTGTATTCACTGTTGCAGTCATTACATTTGGATAATCTGCTGGCAGATTGCTCTCAGTCGGCCTGATTAACAGTCTTGGGTCCTGCGTCGGTTGCTGTCCCTTTGTCCATGACGTCAGGTCGTCAGGGGTATAAAACATGCAGCTGACGCCATTACATCATTTTTTCTTGCCCCAGATGTCAGGTGCTCCCCAAATGGGAAGCCAAATATTTAAGTACTTAAAGACACCAAAAAATATACCTCCAAACAAAAGCAAATACACCAAAAAGGCTTTTAAGCATAGTAAAGGAAAGAAGAGGTATAGTAAGAGAAAAGCAGGGAGCTGGAGGGTGTGTAACCAGGACTGCAACAGTGAATACACATGAACATCTACATTTACGGTAAGTGTACACAACTGTACTATGTTCTTCATGTTTCACTGTTGCAGTCATTACATTTGGGTAGAATCCCAAAGCTATGGTTGGGAGGATGGATTTATACAGCATTAGGAGCAGCTATAAGGCCCTGCAGGACAGCAGTGGCAAAGCCAGCTCTGGATTTAGAGAAGAAAGGTAAGTGGCAATATTTGGTGAACGTATGAACTGAGCTCCAGGTAGCAGCTTCTAGAATGTCTCTGGTAGGAACACCTCTGAGAAAGGCAGTAGAAGTAGATGCAGCCCTGGTGGAATTAGATCTGATCCCCTGGGGGATAGTTTTACCATGGTGCATACATCAGAAATGAATACAATGGCTTATCCATTTGGAAATAGTCTGCTTTGTAATAGCCTTTCCCTCTGCCCCTGCAGTAAATGCCACCGGTAGTTGTTCAGATTTTCTTTGAGATTTTGTCCTGTTTAAGTAAAATCTAAGTTGTCTGTGTACATCCAATGAATGCAGAATTCACTACCCCTTGTTCTGTGGATTGGGAAAGAAAGTTGGCAAATTAATGGTCTGATTAAGAGCCACAATGGATACCACCTTAGGCATGAATGATGGGCTGGTCCTGAGAGACACCCTGTCCACATGAAAAATAATGAGAGGCTCCACTGCCATAAGAGCCTGTTATTCAGAAATCCTTCTAGCTGAAGTGACTGCTAAAAGGAAAGCTGTTTTCCAGGAGAGAAATTTTAAGTCTGCAGTAGCAGCTGGCTCGAAAGGAGGAGAGTGAGTTTTTCCAATACAAAATTGAGGTCCCAGGCAGGGGTTGGAGCTCTCCTGGGTAGTCTTACATTTTTGGCTCCTCTGAGATACTGCTTTAGCAGAAGATGAGAGAAGAAGGGAGGTTTTGTGTTGTAATGAGCTGAAATGGCTGAGGCATGGATTTTTATGGAAGAAAAGGACAGGCCCTTGTGAAGCATCTCAGTTAAATATTGTAAAATCTGAGGAATATTGGGCACTGTTGTGCTTATCCGTTGTGATTGATTCCAGGCACAGAATCTTTTCCATTTGTTAGCATAAGATTTTCTAGTACTAAGCCTTCTTGCCTCCAAAATGACATCCATCACAGGTTTGCTGAGGGATGTCAAGGGTGAATTTAGGAGATTAGCCATGCTGCAAGATTCAAAGTTTGGAGCTGAGTGTGCAGAATTTAGTTGTTCTGTTGAGACAGTAAGTAAGGTGTCTGAGGCAGGTGCCACAGTGGAAGGTGTGACACATTGTGCATGAGTGGGCACCAGTGTTGGCAAGGTGAGTCTGGATCAATCAAAATCATTTTTGGCTTGTCCTGTTTGACTTTTAGTAGAACTTTGGAGAGCAGAGGCAGAAGGGGAAAGGCATAGACTGACAGGTTTTTCCAGCTGAATGATAGAGCATCCACTTTCCAGGCTTTGTTGTGATGAGTTCTTGTGCAGAATTTGTCCAACTGATAGTTCTGGGGTGAGGCAAAAAGATCTATGTCTGGACTCCCCCATTTTAGTGTCAACATGTTGAAAATCCATGGTTCCAGTTTCCATTCATGTGGGTCCATGAGATTTCTGCTTAGTTCGTCTGCCAGAGTATTCAGCTTTCCTGGCAGGAATTGAGCTTGTAGTTGAATTTGATAGGTCAAGGCCGTGTTCCACAATGCCATGGCTAGTCTGCAAAGGGGGTAGGAGTGTGTACCTCACTGCTTGTTTATGTACCACATAACTGTGGGGTTGTCTGTCTTTATCATTAATTGTCCTGGATGAAGGTAGTCCTTGAAGGCTGTCAGTGCATTCTGTACAGCTAGCATCTCTTTTTGATTGATATGAAGGTGCATTTGATTTGGGCTCCATTTGCCCTGAATGCACTTCCCTGCCAGATGAGTCCCCCAAGCATAGTCTGATGCATCTGTAGTTAGGGTTTGGGAGGCAGGGGGTGGAGAGAATGGCAGTCCCTTGTTTTGGTGGCAGGCCTCTGCCTAACTCTAGTTGCAGGCAAGGTATGATTGGAATCATTGTTTCCAGGCTGTGACATTGCTGACTCCATAAACTCTTTAAGTACCACTGAAATTTCAAAATATGCAGTCTTGCATATGGAATTAGAAGACTGCAGGAGGCTATGAACCCCAAGGCTTGCAGAATTTGTCTTGCAGATAGCAGGGTTTTTGTGGCCACCTGTTTGAAGTAAGTCACCAAATTAATTTGATTTTCTGGTGTAAGGTAAGCCATCTGGGCAGTTGTATTCAAGTTTGCACCCAGGAATGTAACTTTTTGAGAGGGTACCAGCTGTGATTTCTTTTCGGTTATGGTGTACCCTAGACAAGTTAGAAGCTTTTTTACAAACACCAGATGTTTTTGAAGAATGTCCCTGTTTTCTGCCTGAATTAGACAATCGTCCAGGTATGGATATATTTGAATATTTATTTGCCTGCAAAATACAATTACTGGAGCCAGGCACTTTGTGAAGACCCTGGGTGCAGTAGATAAGCCAAAGGGCAGTGCAGAGAACTAGTAATGCAAATAGCCTGCTTTGAAGCAGAGGTATCTTCTGCAAGATTCCCTGATTTGGAATATGCAGGTAAGCCTCTTAAGTCTAGAGTTACCAACCAGGCATCTTTGCCTAGTATAGGAAGTAACTGTTGAAGAGTCAGCATCTTGAATTTTGGAATGTCCAGAAATGTGTTTAGAGTAGATAAGTCCAGAACTGGACGCCATGATTTGTCCTTTTTGTGTACCAGGAAAAGTCTTGAATAGAAACCTTGTCCCTTTTCCTCTTCTGGGACTGGTTGAATAGCTCCCATGTTCATGAGAGACAGTACTTGTTTCTGGGCCTCTGCCATCTGATTTGGGGGCAGGTCTGGCCATCCATTTGGGATTGGAAACATGTGGAAATGAAATCTGTATCCCTGGTATACTATGTTTAAAATCCATTTGTCCTGGGTTATAAGTTTCCAGTTTCTTACATGAAGTGCCAGTGTACCCCCCGCTGGGGCGGCTGAAAGGTAAGTGCTTGGTAAATGTAGAGGAAAGTCATTGAGACTGCTTACCATAGGGAGGTGCCTTGTTGTTTCCAGATTAGGAGGAGGAGGCACCCCATTGTTTTGTTCTAAACGTCCCTTGTGACTGAAACCTGGAGCCTTTGGAATGTCTGGGTTTGACTTCAGTGGCTCTTGAAGGAACTGGAAAGGACCAGTTCTTAGTAGGCCAGTGCCTACTAAATCTTGAAGGTTGCACTTGTAAGAAATCTTTCACAGTTTGCATAGATTTAGCCTTATCTTCCATCTTTTTTAAGGCTTCTTCAGCCTTATTACCAAAGAGACAGTCCTGTTGTAAAGGAGCATCCAACAATTTTGCTTTAACATGATCAGGCAGAGTTTGCTCTTTGAGCCAAGCATGCCTTCTTAGCACAGAGCCAGTTACAGCAGCCCTGCAAGAGGCCTCCAAAGAATCAAAACCACATTGCAAAGTATGTTTTCCAACTTGTTCAGCTGAATGCAATAAATCCTGTAAATCTTTATTTTCCACACAGTCAGAAATTAACATAATTTTCTGTTTAAGCAGTCCCATGATATGCTGCTGGTATTTAAGCATATGAAATTGACAGTTTAAAGCCCTGATTGCCAAGGTTGCAGAAGTGTAAACCTTCTTACCCCATCTATCCAGCGCCCTGGAATCTCTATCAGAAGGGGTAGGATTTTTAGCGGTAGAGGCCTTAATGCCCTTGGGACCCTGAGAAATGGTTTCAGGATCTGCAATAGGATTTTTGAAAAGGAATTTGTGGGAGTCAGGAACCCTGTAGTATCTGTCTGGCTTACAAGGAGCCAGAGGCAGAGAATCAGGAGCCATACTAGATTCTGAAAAAACATCATCAACAATGTCTAGGACAGGAGGTATAGCCAAAGGCCTATGTTGAGGAAGAAGAAGAAAATTCCTAAGTCTCTTTTTAGATTCAGAGAAATCCTGAATTTATCAGTGGAAATGTTCCAGTAAGGTATGTAAAGTTTCCCCAAAAGAAAAATCCTCAGGGGGAGAAGCAGAAGGAATGGAATCTTCTGCATCAGAGTCCTCATAAGTAGGTATAGACAAATCCTGTTCATTAGAAGAGTCAGGAGAAATAGAATCCTACTCAGAAGATTCATAATCAATGTCTTGCCTAGGCCTCTTAGAAGGGGGGGGGGGGTTGGCTACCCCTGATCAGAGTAATTAAATCTTCAGCCACTTTGATAATTTGTTTGTTAGGCATAGGGGCCTGCACATGTGGCCCAGGTGTTGGTATTTTAGACATAGATTTATATGTTGGCCTTAGTTTTGAAGATGGCGTTGGTCTAATATACAAATCTGTAGGCCTGAACACACTCTCAGAAGGCGGTGCCTGCACATCGGCTCCGGACCCATCCAAGGTAGAGACACCCACGGGTTCCATAACTGAAGCATCTTGTGGCATACCAGACTCTGAATGGGTCTCAGTAGAGGCTAGCGAATCAGAAGTAGCAGGTATCAGGGGCTGCGAAAGCATCTCACTGAGTACTGGCGAACTGGCGACTGGCTCAGGAGAAGCACTGTCGTCAGTTTTGGACCTCGACGGCCTGTCTCTGTCTTTTTCTTTGCATTTTTCAGGTATTCTGGTAGTCGGATTGCTAACCAATGACATTTCTGGATAATTAAAGCATGATCCAAAATATTTAGAAGCAAAAATATACCGACGTTTAATAGTGCGTTGATTAAATTTAGCACAAAACCTACAGCAAGGTACATTGTGGTCAGGGCCTAGGCAAGGAATACAGTACAAATGAAATTCCTTATGAGGTATTTGCTTCCCACAAGTAATGCAATTATTAACTTTTACTGACATCGGTAAGGAGCAAGAAAAAGTATCCCCAGTGGGGTACTTAGCTTTTTAAATGAAGACTTCGGTTCTGAAACTCGAAAACGAAAATTTCAGTAGTCGGCCGACCAGCACTTGCAAACTGCTTCTGCTTCGGGCACGGCGTGGCAAGAAAGACTGATGTAATTGCGTCAGCTGCATATTTTATACCCCTGACGACCTAACATCATGGAAAAAGGGAAAGCAACTGACACAGGACCCAAGACTTTGCTAATCAGGCCGACTGAGGGCAACCTGCCAGCAGATTACCCAAATGTAATGACTGCAACAGTGAAACACGAAGAACATATTTGAAATGGTGGCACACTGCAAATAAATGTACACAGCACAAAAAACTTTTTTGAAAAGCTGTACCTTGACTGCACTTTGCAATATAACTATACTTTGCACACAACAAACCCTTTGAAATAATTCCACTGTAATAAAGCACACACTCTGCAAACACTTTGTACACTCTGAGATACTTCGAACAACTCTAGTTATGCTTTGATTGGCTTCAGTCAATGCAAAATAGTAGTTTGTGCCCAAAACATGGTCTTTTACTAAAAACATGCAGTCATCTTGCTTTTTAAGCTTATTTTGCCCTTTTTATTGTACTCATTATGCCCATTGAATCTCTTATCATGCTCATTATACTTTTCTTGTGCTTGTTTTACTTTAGACATGCTCGTTATGTAAACCAAAGGTAATTCTGAGCCCCATATGAATATTTCTGTTTGTTTTATCAAATGTCATGGTTTTGAATATTTTGTTTAATTAATAATGTGTTTTGTGCTTTTTGTTCGATTAATAATATGGTTTGTGCTACTCATTTAATTAATAATGTGTTTTGTACCTTATAAATGCTCTATTTTATTTTTTTTTGCAAAATAAATCATTTGTGCAAGTTTTGGTTACCTGAAGTTTTGTTTCTGGCCCTTTTTATTTGTTTGAGCTCTATATCACCCAACCTGCTCAATCTACCTTCACCTTCAACTCTGTACCTCATGGCTTGAAGAAGTTACACTCTCAATCCTTGTTTTGACACCATGTCGCTCATCCAGTCAGGATAAAACAGACAAACAGTTTTGGGTTCAATTCAAGCAGCTTTAGTACACACAAACACATCAGGAATGAGGCTTTGTAATTTAAACTTAAGTAAACTTGTAAACAGACTAACTACGTCACTTATGCATGTTAACACTCTGGCTGTTCGCTCAAAATGGCACTGCTGCTTGCATGTGGTATTTACATGCACCTGCCTACATCTGGAAATGCTTCTTAAAGGTACAACACATGGTCTGTTCTACAGTAAGAGCATTTGTTCTTATTAACAAAGAGACATTTTGTGACATTACAGTTGAGACTGCTTTTCCAATGGAAAATTTCTTGGAGAATATGACAAAAAGAAAGGCTGTAACCCATTGAATCTTTATATGATAAAAACATTTAATATTTTTATTTTTATTTTATATTTATTGACCGGGACAGTCCAACTGGATACATGTCCATTTTCAGCGGAGGCCCAGGGAGAAAAGCTCCAAGGTACAAACAGAAAGACATTACATAAAACTTAAAACATGTTAGTAACTGTCAACAGTCTATAGTAGTAAGAAAGTTGTACAATTTAAAAAAAAAAGGTTAGATAAGGTAAAAATCTTAGAAATTACAATCCAGTAGAGTAGTCATGAAAATGTTACCTTACAATAATAGTGCAAGTACTAGTCAGGCTTAGAGCAAGGGCATAGCCAGTGTGACTTAAAATACTGTTTTAGGCTTTTCTTGAATTGACTTAGGGTGGATACTAAGGTAATGTCTGCAGGAAGGTTATTCCAAATTTTACCAACAGAGTTGGTAAACAGAAAGGCACCAGCTGAGTTGTTGATTT
Source organism: Protopterus annectens (assembly GCF_019279795.1). NCBI lineage: Eukaryota > Metazoa > Chordata > Ceratodontiformes > Protopteridae > Protopterus > Protopterus annectens. The sequence goes on along the minus strand of NC_056741.1, from coordinate 1,923,034,686 downwards.
TGACAGTTTGGAGAAAGAGTCTATTAGAAGAACGCAGTGCTCTGAGATTGCTATAGGGGTATATAATGTTTGAGTGCAGGTGTAGTTTCAGGTTGGTTCAGTACTTTATATGCCACTGTAAGCTGGTTATCTTGAATTAGGTAAGGCAGTTCTAACTACCCAAGAGATTTTAGGTTATTACAGTGGTGTGTCCTATAGGGCATACCGGTTGCAAATCTGGCAATGTGATTATAGCAACTAGATAGTTTGAGTTCCATTTTATTTAGGCTGCTAAGTAAAGGGGAAGCATAAAGTAGAGTTGAGAGTAAGTGAGAACGGGCAATGGCAGTTCTGGCAGTTGGGGTTAGGAAAGGTTTGATTTTGTAAAGTGACCCAAGTTTTTTATTGATGGATTTAATAGTATTATTAACATGCATGTCATACTTAAGGTTATTATCAATGTTGACACCTAGGAGTTTTGTAAAGGAGTCAGGGGATATTGTGGTACCATTATTAGACTGTATGGAGAAGGATAAGGCATTGTTCCTACTAGTGGGGGAGAAAAGTAGCAGCTTTGTTTTATTAGGGTTTAGGATCAGATGATGGTCAGATAGCCAAGTTTCCACTGTGTTAAAAGTATTCTGGGATAATGTCCACAGATCTGACTTGGAGGAAGCTGAGCATATCAGAGTGGAGTCATCTGCATAGTGAATACACGTTGCATCAGGGATGACAGTGTAGAGGTTGTTAATAAAAATGGAGAATAGAAGGGGTCCCAGTACAGAGCCCTGGGGGACTCCCCAGGGTATTAGGTAGGAGAGTAGATAGTTTATTCTGCCATAGGACAGCTTGTTGTCTACCATTCAGATAAGACTGTTACCACTGGAGAGCTAGATTATCGAAGTGATTAGTTTTCAGGATATAAAGTAGTAGTTAGTGATGTACCATGTCGAACGCCTTAGAAAGATCCAAGAAGAGGGCTGAGGATAGTTTATTATTGTTGCGGTTATGTTTTATGATGTTAGAGAAGGCAAGGAGGGCTGAAGTGGTGCTGTGATGAGGCCTAAAACCATGCTGAGAGTTAGCCAGTTGATTGTTCTGGATAAGATGGTGTAGTAATTGTCTGTGGATGCATTTTTCCATAATTTGGCCAATGGTGACAATATAGCTATAGGCCTGAAATTAGATAATTCAGTGGAGCTACCACCTTTATGGAGTGGTATTACATAGGCTATTTTGCAGATGGAGGGGATGGTGGCTTCTGCTACAGTTTGGTTAATTAGAATAGAGATGGGGTACGCTATGGCATTAGCAGCTTTTTACAGATATTCTATTGGGAGAAGATCAATTGATAAGAGTGGTAGGTTTTAATTTTTTGAGTAGGGCATGAATAAGAAAATTAATGCACAATTTCAAACAGAGATGGAAAGAGAGACTTTGAAAGAACACTTGAAAACTTTATGTACAGATGTACTGGACATTGCAAAAAGTTTATGATAAAAGTGGGTTATGGACTGGTGGATGGGATTGTAATACTGTGCTAAAAATAGAAACAGAAAAATTATGGGTCTATATTAAAAGCATGAAAGCCCTAGTCACGGAATACTAAAACACTGACACATATTCCGTGAACCGCGAATACACCGAATGCCCTAAACCATGAAATTCAAAAACTCGAACCGTCATAGTTGTCCCACCCCACTGCCCACTACATACTACCTACCCAAACAAGCTAAATAAACCACATACATACACTAACCAAAACCCTACTTCTAAACCCTATACTAAATCTTGCATATACCACCATGTATGCACTTACCTTAACCCGCACTCTAACCCTAAGTTCCGTAACTATTGCACACTTACCTTAAGAAGCTATACCCAAACTAAATAATCCAATAAACCAAAGTCAAGCACCTTGAATCCAAAAGGTGGCAAACCGGCTTTAATAACACAATCCAAAGCAGTCAAAACACATACATGAGAGATCCACAAAAAAGCGCAAGGAATATTAACGTTCACAGTTTAAATGTCATTTTCGTCATCAACTTCATCAGATAACAAGTGTATCAGTCAGTTAATATTTTTATTTAGACAGGGACACTTTTAACCATTTCATTATTGCTATCTTTTATGAGTTTTTGTGTATGTATTTTAGTACTGTATTGCACTTCTATGTCATCGAACAAAACAGGACATTAATTGTTTTAATTTAACAAGAAAATTCATTTGATTGGTTTAAATGTTAATAATTGACCCTATAAAAGGGATGATGACTGATACACTTGTTATCTGATGAAGTTGATGACAAAAACGAGACTTAAACCGTGAACGTTAATATTCCTTGTGCTTTTTTGTGGATCTCTCGTGTATGTGTTTTGACTGCTTTGGATTGTGTTATTAAAGCCGGTTTACCACCTATTGTATTCAAGGTGCTTGACTTTGGTTTACTGGTTTTGTACTGGCACTATCCGTTTTTTGGTGTTTTTAAACTAAATAATCCACACACATACACTTAACAAAACCCTACTTCTAACCCTACACTAAATCTCACATACATTACCATCTATGCACTTACCTTAACCCGCACCCTAACCCTAAGGTCTGTAACTATCACACATTTACCTTAAGGAGCTATACCACAGAAGGGCCAACCATGACAATTCGACGTTTCGGATTTCGTGCTTCAGGATGATCAATGTTTTCGCGATACGAGGAAGACGTGTCAATGTTTACGTATTCGGGTAAGTACACCTTCGTACTTCTAATATAAACCCAAGAATTATACATATACCAAGCATGATAAATATGGAGGAAAATTGGCAGGTCATAAAATACTGGGGCAACCCAAAAAACATGTTTTTTTTTTGTGGAAATAAAGGACATTGGATAAGTAACTATGATAAAAGAAACATTTATATTTGTGGCGAAATGGGACATGATGCAAACAAATGTGAAATGAAATATAACAAAATTGTCATTTATGGATGGATTGCAAAATGAATATAAGAGTAAGGAAAAAGAAAAACAGAAGAAAGGAACAAAAAGATGACATTTTAGAAGTAGTAGAAATAGAAAAAAATTAAATAAGAAAAAAATAATAAACAGGTCATAGAACAAGGTTCAGAAATAAGTGGTGAAGAAGACATAAAATGGGGGATAGTAAAAGAAAATAGAAGTCTACTGATAAAAGGATAAAAGAAAAAGAAAATTTAAATGGATAAGTGCAAAAGAAAAATGAAAGGAAATGGATGAAAAAGAACGCATACAATTAATGATTGGTCATAGGTATAATGGTTAAGGTGTTTGACTCAGAGGCACAAGATACCGTGTTTGATTCTCACGTTTGGAATGGAAATTGGCTAGGCTTAGAACTTACGAGACCATGAATTTAATGAAAAGAGAAAATTAAAATTTTAGAGTGCTTTCTCTAAATGTGAATAGTATTTCGAATATAGTAAGAAGAATATGGATTTTGGAGTGGTGTAATACATGTGATGTAAATGTAATTATAATAGAAGACACACGATTTTTAACAAACAACAGAGAAACAGAGAAACTATAGGGAGGAGAGATAATCTGTGATTTGGGAAATGAGAAATATTCTGGAACAGATGTATTCTTTACAAATACACTAAAGATATTAGATGTAACTTTAGAAAAAATGGTAAGATTAATCATTGTAGATTTAAAATGGAAGGAACAAATATATAATTATAACATTATATGCTTATACTAATTATAAAGAAATGGAAATCTTATTTCATCAGATTTTAGACTATGTAGTGATAAATATGAATATTATAATAACTGGACACTTTAATTTTGATTTAAGAGGCAAGAGTAAAATGAAAGGAAATGATATAACAAAAATATTAGAAGTTATAAGACGTGGTAAGTTAAAACTTTGGGGCAAAAATTCATCGACTTACAAAAGGGGTATGCACAGAACTGAAACACATTATTTTATAGTATAAGAAGGTTTAGTTACAGGAAAAGGGGAGGTAGTTGAACTAGAATTTTCTGATCATCCTGCAAAATGTCTAGAGATAAAGAAAAAAAAGAATATATAAAATAGGCAAAGGAATAAAATGGATAAATGATACAGCATGCAATGAAGAATGAAAGAGATTAGTAATATAGTTATGGAAAGATCATATTACCATGAGAACATTTTATAAAAATGGTTTGAATGGTGGATGATATTTAAGGAAAATATAAATGACAGTATAATGTGAGAAAAGTACAGAAAGAAAAATATAAAAGAACATATAACAATGCATTGAAAGATTTAGAATATAACGATATAAATATTTTGACAAAGAAAAAGAATGACATGAAAGAAATCCAGGAAAAAAATGCAAGGATTGTTATATAAGCAAAGTTATTTTTACAAGGAAAAAGAGAAGAAGTATTGAGTTACTTAAGCAGATTAGTAAAATAAGATGTTAGTGTAATGAGAGAAATAAAAATGTAAAAGGAGAAATAGAAACTAGTCAGGAAAAGACTACAAATAGTGTAGTACAATATGTAAAAGAAATGTTTAAAGGAAAAAAGAAGGTAGTGAAGAAAATATGTAAAGTAAAAATGTTAACAGAAAAGGAGAATAAAGAGTTGAAAGATATTTCTTTAAATGAGCTAAAGTATTAGGACAAGTAAATATAATATTCGCTGCAGAGCTAGATAGAATAGGGCATGAAATGATTACAAATATAAGGGACTGGCAAAAAACTATTCTTTAGAATGGTTAAATGAAGGTTTTATGTATAAAGACGTATATAATGGAATATTAAAATTCATATGGAAGAGGAAAGAAATAAGACAATTAAAAACTGGAGAAAGATAGTATCTAATAATAATGATTACAAGAGCTTTATGAAAATAATACAAAAGAGATCTGAAACTAAAATGTTAAATATTATGGCAGACAGTATACATAATATAAAGGGGAAGGGTTGACAAGAATTATTAATGATAGAAAAATTGTGGATGATATTATAAATAGAAAAGAAGAAGGGAAAATTGTGATAGGAGACAGTAATAAGGCATTTGATACAATTGGACATGAAATCTTATGGGTAAAAATGAATGAATATAATATTAGTGAGAAAGCCAGGAAATTATGCATGTCAGTGTATAATAATAAAGTAAAAATACTTGTAAATGGCTGGATAAGCCAAGAGGTACATATAAAGACTGATGTAAGACAGGGATGTCCAATGAGTTGCATATTCTTTGGATTAGTTAACACCTGAAAGGTTAAGAATTCCACTTATTTTAACATATACAGATGACATTGTAATAATTGCAAAAAAAATGTGGATAAAAGAAGTAATAATGAGTGTCTAGAGGTATTAGGGATGACTTTAAATAAAGAAAAAAGTAAAGGTTTAGGTGATGTAGTAAAGATAGGGGGGTATATATTTTACAATGAATGAAATTGCTGTGTTAGGTATAAAATTTGGTAATAAAGATGTACGTAGAATTCAATGGAAAAAAAAGCAATAGAAGAAATTAAACAAACCTGTCTTTTCTGGAGACCATATAAATTATCATTCAGAAAAAAAGCTTATTTGACAAATTCAGTACTGATGGGAAAATAGCATACTTAGCATGTACGTATGTTGCCAACAGGTTTGAAAAGGGATTATTGCAGACATTTTTTAATTTATACAGGGTTCTACATTAAACCCAGTAAAAAGAGGATTTTGTATGTAAATAAAGAGAAAAGGTTTAGGGTTAAAAAACCCAGTGGTACATGCTGCTTCATTAAATTTGTACAAGGTGTTAAAGAGGTTAAATGAAAAAGATGAGACATTAGTACTAAATTTTATAAAAACAAGCATGATACACTTTGGGGTATGATAACAAAAGAGTAAAAGAGAAAAAGAGTGTACAAATGAAGAAATAAAATGTTACCAAGAAAAAATATTTTTGTGGAAAATAAAAATTGATGATATAGAAAAAGAAAAGTATGGTAGAATGTAATGATAAAAATTTACTATGTAAAACATGAGGAAATCTGACAAATGAAAACATTAAAGCAATAAAAATAAGAAACAACTGGTGTAATCAGAAAGTAGAATGTCAAAAGTTTTTGTGATGACTGGTACTAGATAAATTACAAGTAAAAGGAAATCTGCCATATAAAAAGAAAAAATATATAATATGATTACATTGTCAAGAAAAAGAAACTATGGAACGTGTTTTTGAAATGTAAAAGAGTAAAAACATTATGGGGAAAACTATGTAAAGAAGACTTTTTCAAACATATAAGAGAAACATATAAAATAAACATGGATATAATTAAACATGGATATTATAAGAATAGAAGTAAAGAATATGCTACAAAATAGATAAAAAGTTATTTTATGTCATATGGGCTATATGGAATGAAAAATAAATGATATTATATTTAATGGTAAATGTATGTTAGCAACAATAGCACATAAAATCAGGTGGTGGTTATGGAAAAATGAGTGAAGGCCTAATAGGAATGAAAATTTAGTATGACTGTAAAGGTAATTATGAATATGTGTAAATAATCTGTACAGCTATATAACCTATACATTTGTAAGTATTTGTAAATATGTAAGTGTGTATAAGAGTTCTTTTTATATATAAATAAAGGACTCTTACTCTTTTTAATAGATGCTCTGGAATCTTTCACATCAACTCGAGCTAACACCAACCCAGGCAATTTTATATATATATATATATATATATATATATATATATATATATATATACACACACACACACACACACACACACACACAAATATATATATATATATATATATATATATATATATATATATATATATATATATATATATATATAAAACACTTGGTAAAATCAGTGACTTAAAGAGCAAAGAATGATGCACTGTACAGATTCACAGACATGTTTTCAATTATGCTAGCGATGTTATCATAGGTTTGTCTCTGAAAAATAAATATAAACACAGGTACAATGTCTGAAAACTAAAATGCTTGTCACTGCAGTCTCCCAGTTACTTTGTCAAACATCTTAGTGTTAAATTTTGAAATGTGCAGTATGTTACATAACATAGCCTATTAAGTACAGAATACAGCCTGCAAATGTGTGCTTAGCAATTGTAGAAAAAAAGCATTCAAAATGATACACAGATGCAGTTTAACAGTAGTACAACATTGATACAATATCACTACACCTTTAACCAAATTAAACAGGATCAAAGCATAATGCAAAATACATGATAATATATGTTTATACAATGTCACTTTATACAAAAGAAAAGGAAAATATTTAGAGTCTGCCTTGTGAAGAAGGCATTAACTCAAGGAATTTGAGGCAGTGTGAGATAAACTAGAGCAGAGAGTTCCCTCTACCGCTGTACTACTCTGAAAGAGTTTGTTACAAATGTAGTTGATTGTTGATTTTGTGTGTGTGTGTGTGTGTGTGTGTGTGTGTGTGTGTGTGTGTGTGTGTGTTTTGTGGGTGTTGAAGGGGGTTGTTCCAGCATACTATAGCTAGATGATACAGGTCTCCATGGAAAGGGACAATTGTGTTTTGTGTGAGTTTCTTACACAAAGCCTTAACACACAAGCTAAGGCTCGTCTTTTAATTTAGTTACAACAAAGAGTGTTACAGGGATCACGGTTTAGCTTACTGCTGAATTTTCATGAGGATGCGACATTCTGTCAGCACCTTACCTTGTCAAAGTCCTCTTGGGTAGCTCTCATTTCCTTCCATGTTTTATTCAGCAGCTGAATGCAGATACAGAAAACCTCCTCAAACAGATGTTCCTGAGCAAAAAAAATGGGCAAATAGTCCTGCCGTGTCTCTGAGACTGAAAGACAACAGACAAATAAAAGTAAGAGTCAAAGTGCTACAAGCAACACAAACAAGCACATATCAGGCTTTTCCTAATTTCAGTTTAAGGGTTATTGACAAACACAGCCTCTGCATCATTGTGTGCTCTTCTTCATCATGTTCGTGCCTCAAGTCAGCCTCCTGGAGTATTCTAATGACATATTTTTAATCCTTCTTTCCTAAGGTAGACCATGCATTACCAACCTTTCAGAATATCTCCTTAGTGAATTTCTATAAACCGTTTAATAATCTACTAGTGAAATGAGGTAAGCAAACAAAAGAAAAGAGATCATGTGCCAAATTCATAAAAATTAGCATGATGTGTATACCTCAGGGTAACTTTTAGGAATTCAGAGACAGGCCTGCCACAGTGCTTTAGCAAGAAGACATGCAGCACCATGGTGGGATGCCCCTGTGGCTGTGCTGCATGCTAATGAGGCAGTCCATAGAAAAAGCATATGCTCATTAGCCATGCGTCCTCCACCAGAAATATCTGTATAAAGTTGCATGACTACTTCCGGCTGCTTGTGTAACGAATACGGACAAAAGGCCATGTTCACCAGTTTTGAAAGAGGTAAATGCTTGGGGGTTTAGGGTAAGGTAGTGATGCAGGGTTTGTGTATGCATGTGTGCCTGTTGGGTGTTAGCAGTAGGAGAGTTAGTCAGGGTGTAAGTGTGTGTGTGTGTGTGCGCGCGCGTGTGTGTGTGTGTTTATGAATGGGTTCATGGATGAGTGTGTCTGTGAGAGTGATTGGGTGAGGAGTGGGAAATCTTTGTGTATGTGGGTAGGTGAGTAGGGATGGCTTCCACACACCCCTTGGTTAAAGTGCAGTGCCTTCAACCTTGGGTCGGGGGAACCCCACTAGTCATCAGGAATATGTCTTTAGCTATGTGCCTTAAAAGCATGCAAGGTCAGGGGAACACTGCATACAAGGAATTACTCTAAATAAAATGCCTGAAAAGCAGACTGGGGGATACTATACACTAGGGAGAACTCTTTTACATCTTGTCCCTTAAAGGCATATAGGAACCACTAGACAGCGGAGATAACTTTGAAGAAGTGAGTTGGGGGATACTCTAGAGACCAGGGATGCTCTACATGGTGTGCTTTAAAGGCATGTATTTAAAAAAAAATAATTTTATGGGGAAACACTAGTCACCAGGGATAGGTAGTATGCCTTAAAAGACACTACAAAAGATTTCAATCTTGTACCCTTCCACTTCCTATGCAGGAAAGTTGTCCTCTGTGCCACCACTAGATAATGAGAGTACCATGTTAAAATAAATGAGTGAGGATAAAAAAAGAAATGAGTACAAAGAGAAGACAGGGATTTGAACCACATGCCCTTGGCACACAAACCACCAGCATTACACACTGCATTAACTGATCTAACAGTAAAGACTGACTGTAATCATCAGTGTATTACCAGGGCAAAGAAAAGTCAAACTGAAAACACATCCATTAACAACAAATATTTTGACAAATTGTCTAGCAATGGTTCCATTAGTTCTTGGGCTGTTCCCCTTAACTCTGTCTATTCTTTAGTACCAGATATGTATCATTCACTGTCTGTACTGCACTGGCAGCATTTACTAGTTGCTGTAGATGTTACAAGAGAAATATTAACTTAGTTACCTGACTCTCCAATCTGCAGGATTTCACACAGGCTACAAGTCAACTGAATGCTACTACGAGCAAACGGGCACTCATGTTTATCCTCACGACTGCTGTTCTCTAAGACAAACTATAAGAAAACAAAATTTAAAAAATTACACAATATGGAAATGTTTATTGCAGTTTATATAAATAAGCACAGAGAAGAACTCAGAGACATAAGCAATACTGAGAAGCCTACCCCTTATTCCTACTACAGAAGGTATCTTATGTAATATAAAAAGAAGAAGATTTAAGTCATTGCAACCACAGTACAACATATTAAATACATTTGATAGATAACATAAAACCGTTTTGTGTCTACCTCTTATAGATCTTAAAATTTAGTCAGTATTTCACTCTAGGAAGAACACTTTCTAAGAAACTAAGGCAATAGCTGCACCTTGGCTTTCAAAAGAGACCAGGCTTAAAATTAATCTCAGAAATAAAGCTTGGGCTTTATGGCGAACTACTAAACTTCCACATGATCAAATTAAATACAGACAACTTAGGAATGAAACTAAAAAAACACATACTACTTGACAAAAAACAATACTACCACAAACTACAAACAGAAAATCAAAATCACCCTCAAAAGTTCTGGGCAGGGTTAAATAATCTTGTACACCCTGGTCATTCTACTACCCCTGTCCCAGATGCCTTTACCAATAAACCATCAGAAGCAGTCTCTGACAGTTTTAACCGATTCTTTACTGAGACAATCCAAGCCCTAGCCAACCAACTGCCTCTTAGTTTCCATAGCCTAGATAGCTCCACCCTTATAAATCAACCCTCATTTAGCTTCCAACCTGTTGCTACATCAGTTATCCGCACCTTAATCAGAAAACTAAAACCCACCACACTCTCAGCTGACCAACATCCAGCTGAATACCTGCAAATATCAGCTGACACCATTGCTTACCCAGTGTCATTACTTATCAATCGCACTTTAACAGAAGCAAAAATTCCTGATATCTGGAAGATATCCTATGTAATCCCTCTTCATAAAGGAGGTAGTTCTACTGAGCTCTCCAATTACAGGCCTATAGCTATACTCTCTCCTCTAGCAAAGATAATGGAAAAATGTATTCAAAAACAGTTCATGCAACACCTAATTAACAACCACCTAATGGCAGATACCCAGCATGGCTTCAGACCTCACCATAGCACTACTTCAGCCCTACTTGTCTTCTCTAATACCATAAATTTCCATCGCAACAATAACCTTATTTCCTCAGCTCTATTTTTGGATCTGTCCAAAGCTTTCGATATGGTGGACCACCAACTATTAATCAACACCCTACAATCACTTTGTCTACATCCCAAAGCCCTTCAATGGTTTAATTCATACCTAAGTGGTAGAAAACAGGCTGTACTATGGCAGACCAAACTCTCTACCCTGTTACCTAACACCCTGGGAGTACCACAAGGATCTATATTAGGCCCACTGTTATTCCCCATCTTCATCAATGATTTGAACACTGTCATACCTAATGTCAGCTGTATCCAATATGCAGATGACTCTACACTGATTTGCTCAGGAACATCCCCTACAGAGTTACAGTTAACTACCCAGTCTACCTTTAACACAATAGAAAACTGGCTTTCCAATCGTCGCCTGATACTGAATCTCAAAAAGACTAAAATGCTGCTATTCCTTCCAACACAAAGGTCTAGCACCATTAACTTTACAATCAAAGCAAAGGATGGCACAATAATCTCACCAGACCATTCTACAAAACTACTAGGTGTCACTATCAACAATAACTTAAAATTTGACCTACATGTCAATCAATTGATCAAAACCATCAATAAAAAAACTAGGCTTATTGTATAGAATAAAAAGCTTTCTGACTCCCCCAGCCAAAGTTGCCATTGCTCGATCTTATCTTCTCTCTACTCTCCTGTACGCATCCCCTCTTCTCCATAATACTAGTAAGACTGTCCTGAACAAAATCGCTATCTGTTATAATCACATCGCCAGGTTTGCTACTGGATTGCCTTTCAGGACACATCATTGCATCAATCTAATTCAGCTTCGATGGCTCCAACTACCTAGTCTAATACTATATAACCAACTAGTTATGACCCACAAAATTTTATACAACCCTGAAAACACCCCTGCACTCACAAATCTGGTCACACTGTATAACAACCCTAGACCATTGCGTTCTTCCAGTAGACTCCTTATCCAGACATGTAAAACTAATAACTTAGCCGGCGACTCTCTCTTTACTAACTCTGTAGGTAGAAAATGGAACCTACTACCTCCTGAGATTACCTCACTCTCTTCTCTAGGTCAGTTCAAAGCTAAACTCAAACTACACCTGGGGTCAAAATGGACTTGCTACTGTATCAAGCCTGGCTAATCCTTTCTCTAGATTATGTACAGATGCTATGTGTATGGATTGTCTTGATGTTCTGTAAATATACTATCAATATCTAAATGTTCTTCTCCAAATATTCTATCATACTGTTCGAGATATGTGATATGTAATGATGTTTTGAGACATGTAATGATGTTTTTTTGCTGTTGGGAGCTTTTCTCCCTGGGCCTCCGCTGAAAATGGACATATATCCAGTCGGACTATCCCGGTTAACAAATGTAAAATAAAATAAAATAAAAAAAAAAAGATGAATAATCTTTAACTATCACTTCTCCTCATTTTGTCTAAGATCAAGTGTGTGTGTGTGTGTGTGTGTGTGTGTGTGTGTGTGTGTGTGTGTGTGTGTGTGTGTGTGTTTGTGTAAAATGAAAGTTAGATAGCAATAATCTGTAAGAGAAAGTGTCAGTCTGAAGGCATGAAGGCATTGAGCATCACAGGTTTAATTACTAACACAGGTACTTTCAGGGCAGCCACGGGAGAGAATGTAGAGCAGCTCCTGATTGGCTCCGCTTTTCAGAGGGTTTGATGGGGGGAGCACTCTCCAGCAGCAGTTAAGTTATGCAAAATCCACAAGTCAAACAATGCAGAGGAAGCCAATGTCCACACTGATTAACAGAGGTCATGCATGTCAGTACCTCAAATGGAGACTAGATACAAAATTTGAGGCTGCTGTCTCTAAAAAAAGCCAATTAACATGCAATGAGCTCTGGAAAGGAACAGGACACAGAGACGATCAATAAGGACAGGTTGTTGGCACTGACTTCTATGCAAGTCCTATAAAGAATTATATATTACACTGAAAAAATAGGTAGCTATTCTATTTTCTTTGACAGCATCTAATGCACAAAATAAAATGTTCTAAATCAAGTCTAAAGGAATACTAAATGATGAAAGGCTGACTGGCAGAAATTACCAATCCTGTAGAAAACCCAAACAATACAGAAAGGCTGATGTTTTCTATCTATCCCCCAGCATTGCCCAGCCTGTAGTGCCAGAAGAAGGTGGAGACATTACTCTGTGCATCACATACAGACATATTATTAGCTGTGACCTTTGTGAAACATGTACTAAACATGGTAGAGAACTCAGGGGTCACATACACAGGACTGAAAGCTACCTTCGTATACTTCTCATAACAAGGAGGAAATGCAGTGAACTAAAACTACCACCAACAAAAGATTCCTTCTCCAATGTTCAAGTGTCACAATGTGCTCAGCGCTTTTATCTGCTTCTAATAGTACAGATTTCTTCTGAAATACAGTCATGTAAAAATACCATTTTTACAGTAAAATGTATATATATCATAAGACCAAAGACAACCAAACACTTTCTTCCATATCATTAATGCAGTTAACATAAATATGTTGATGTACACATTGCAGCACCATCAAATCACAAAATAAACAAACACTGTTAATAACATTAAAAAGAACTCGTATCTCCATGATAATAACTGATTACAATAAGTTCTATAGCATTTCTGCTTAGAGCTTTAATAGATTACTAACTGAAAATGAGTTATTAATGGCTGGCTCATGAGTGGCATCTAGTATTAACTGCCAGTACACTTTATGAATTCTAGTAATTTCTCCCAATTGCACCTCATTCAGGTTTTTATATCTTTTCTAAAATAAAAAAGATTTTTTTTTTTAAACTTGTGCGCAATAACATATGTTTATATAATGCACTGGTGGTATTCACTTTATGCATACTGTATATGTGTTCATATATTCTACAGCGTAAATGTTACTGTCTTACCCCCATAAAATGATCCACAAGAATGGCATTGGGCTAAATACACAACCCCAAAAGTACTACAATTATAGTTACCCCCAAGATAAACTGCCTTTTCATATCCAGGGATTTTAATATAATCTGTCTCCCAGACATAAGTGCAGTATTAATAATTTCTCCCAACTGTACCTCATTCAGGTTTTTATATCTTTTCTAAAATAAAAAACGTTTTTTTAAAAACTTGTGCGGAACAACATATGTTTATATAATGCACTGGTAGTATTCATTTTATGCATACTATATATGTGTTCATATGTTCCACAGCGTAAATGTCACTGTCTTACCCCCATAAAATGATCCACAAGAATGCCATTAGGCTAAATATACAACCCCAGAAGTATTACAATTATAGTTACCCCCAAGATAAACTGCCTTTTCATATCCAGGGATCTTAATATAATCTGTCTCACAGACATAAGTGCAGTGTTGACATGCTCCACACGTCATCATTCTATATGTGGGCTTCTAGTTATCTTTACTGTTATTCTCAAAATATTTGTGATAGTCTTTCCCTTCTTAAAAACAATACATAAAGTATGTCCTAGCCTACTACTTAATTGTGAATTCGAGCCAACAACTCCCTCCCAATTCTTGTTAAAATCATTTTTAGTTTTCTATTATTAGAATAATAAGGTAAGATCATATCATTACTAAAATTACCTTCAGTGATGTGGTTAGTTCAATTGGCCTTCCTGTTTGTCAGACTTCCACTTTTTATAATAGATTTAAATCTACTAATAAATTCCTTCAAAACATCATTTTCTGCTGTTTCCAGTAAATCCACAAGGTAACCTTTCTATTGTAACATTTTTCAAGTTAATAATCTCTTCTTTAAATTGAATTTAAATTAGACTAGTTACTTGGTTAACCATTTAATTATCAACACAAGCATTTTATATCGACATGTGCTCAACAGGCATGTTAATGAGCTGCATTACACCTGAATGATTGCATTAATAGAATTGCCCCGATAACGGAAATGTACCCATTCAACAGTATAGGACATGTATTCAATTATGTAGATGTATGTGTGTTAATGTCTATATATATATATATATATATATATATATATATATATATATATATATATATACATACATAGATATAGAGTATATATCTCAAGTTCAAACCTCATGACACCAAAGCATTAGAAAAGAATGAAAAGGTATACACCAGCAGCTCCTGTATTATGTACTGGTGTTAATCCCAAGGCAAGTGTGTTTCTGTCTGACACATGGGTTCAGACTGTATACTGGGTAATATTAGGTTTGCTGACGTTACTCACCAGGCCTATTGCCAAATGTATGGGTATGTCTTGCCAACCCAGTCACTTGGCTGATTGTGAAAAAGCTCCCCAACACATCCAGTGGCTAGACACTCACAGCCACCAACACACAGGATATGACTGACAAACACACACACCTGCTGTGCCTCAGAATAGAACAACTACCTAACTACTTTAACACACTACGGCATTGCGCTACCAAGATTACTTGGTTACAGCAGTCCGAGAGGTGTATTTCTAGGGGGGTGACATCAGCAGGACTGCCAAAGTTGAGTATATGAATTATACGGAGTGTGAGTACTCTAAAAGCAATGGTCTGTCCTCGGGCAAATGGACACACACAGACACACACACACACACACACACACACACACACACACACACACACACACACACACACACACACACACACACACACACACACACACACACACACACAGTTAGCAAGTCTGGGATTAGAACACTGACCTAACTACTTTATCACACTACAGCAAAGCACAGTTACAGAACGCACTACAGAGACTACTGGGCTATGACTTTCCCAGAGGTATATTTCTAGGTGAGTGGCATCAGCAGCCTTGCCAAAGTTGAGTATATGAATTGTACAGACTGTGAGTGGCCGAAAAAGCATTTCTCTCTACACAGTCTGAGACAGACAGACACGCACACAATCACACACCCAATTGGCAAGTCTGGGGTTAGAACTACTACCTAACGAGTTTATCACTACAGCAGTATGCAGTTATGGGAAGCACCATGGAGATTACTGAGCTACAGATCTCCCAAAGGTGTATTCCACATTGGATGACCTCAGCAGGCTTGTCATAATACTGCTATGGGGAGGGCAGTGCGTGCATGGGCCATAACCCATTCATGTAGGGGTTGACATGCCACATGCATGCAGACACGTGGTCATATGTCACAGGTACGTGTATACAGCTACTAGATGACTACTTCCTTGTACAGTCATGTTGCACAGCTGGCATGTGCACCACATAGTCTGTCATGCTGACAGATACTGGTGGCTAGTATCTGCAGTGAATGACATCTGCACCTCATGTGTTTGGGGCCCTTTGGCTGTGTGCTGGGTGGGGCAGGCCCGGATGGCTCCTTGTCATGGTCACCCTCTTCCACACATCTATGTCAGTCTACCTTTGGCTTATTATAGTGTGTTGTCCTTACAAATATGCCTGTATTCCTATCCACTGTGTGTGCAAGACAGGAGTGGTGCATACTGACATGTGTCTGCACTAAGAACTGTGACTGCCAGATATGTCTGGACCACTGGTGTTTGCAGACATGGCCTTCATGTGTTTGTTTGTGAGCATGCCCAGTATGAACTTTCAGTATGTTGTTGACTGACATTGCCTTCATACCTTCAAGTGTGTGAGCATGCCCAGTATGGTCAACTGTATTGCATGTGTGGATCAAGTCCAGGTAGTTTGTATTGCGGTGCTGACCTTTGTGTTGTACACCGACAGGTAGCATGCTGTGTCTGCAGGGTATCCATCAGTCATTTGGCATTGACTGTTGCTACATGTCTGCATAGCGGGGGGGGACACCTGACTGTATCTAAATTCCTACACAGGAGTGGGGGGGGGCACACCTCACTGTTGCTATAAGTGTACGTTAGATGGGGGGGCACACCTGACACTTGTACACATTTGCTAGGACTGTACTGGTATGTCATGCACTCCATTTCAGTGTGTAGTCTTACCTATTGTGCTGGCTAGAGGCATACCAGTGTACTACACATCTTAGCTTTAATTACCAACATATTAGTTTCTGACTTCCTAGCCTTCACAACTTACATCCAACTGCCTGGCCTGCTGTAGTCTGTCTGTGTGGGTCTGGGGGAGGGGTTACCCATAGGGCACATTCAGAGGCCATAATACAGCATTTGTTTGTGTCTGTCTACACCTGTCCTGCTGGCTGAGAATTGTGTGGGTCTTATCAAGACACATGTCGCTCAGCCCATTACCTGTAGTGGGTTTTGTCACCCTGTGTAGTACTGGCTACTATGGTGACTCCAGTATGTGTTACAGATGTCATGGTGCCACTATGGGTGTCTACTGTTCTGCTGCCTTAACATTCCCCCACCCAATTCCCTTGCATGCTCACATCCATACCATAGCTACAGGTAACAACATATTCTACTCCATTTGGCAATTGGTAGGTTGACTGACTTATCTTGAGGGTGTGCCAGACTTGAGGATGGTGCTGGAGGGCTGCCTATGTCAGATGCACATAGTACACTCCCTATACATGGTTGAGCACAGGTAGTGTCATGTTTGGCATTCCTTTTACTGTCTGTGCGAGTCAGAGAGGGTGTCATTCCCTGGGTCCCTACTGTGTCAGTACATATGGTATGCGTTGCCTCTTTGCCAAGGCCAGGTCATACTGGGCACGCCTCCTTCTGCCTACTGGGTCAGGCTCAGGTTGTTCCCCCTCTGGGTCACTCTGTGCCTGTACAGGCCTTGGCATTGGTGGGGGGCTGTGTGGCCCTGCCCCATGCTGTTCCTGCTGCAGCTGTTTCTGCAGGATCATATTGTGTAGCATAGCACATACCATAACAATTTGGGTGCATGTAGCTGGTGAATACTGCAAGGCTCCACCGGATGTATCCAGACACCGGAACCATGTCCTGAGCATCCCAAACACATGCTCTATTATATGTCTGGCCTGTGCGTGTGCCTCATTATGGCGTTGTTGTTCAGGTGTGTGTGCATTTCTGATGGGTGTCATCAGCCACGGCTCCAGTGGGTACCCAGCATCCCCCACTAGGTGACCATAGGGGATGTCCATATCAGCAAATCTGTGGTACAGCTGCATCAGATGCCATATTTCTGAATCGTCATAGCTTCCAGGGCAGCTAGCACACACATTCAT
The DNA here is from genome assembly GCF_019279795.1 of Protopterus annectens. Classification (NCBI taxonomy): domain Eukaryota; kingdom Metazoa; phylum Chordata; order Ceratodontiformes; family Protopteridae; genus Protopterus; species Protopterus annectens. The sequence goes on along the minus strand of NC_056741.1, from coordinate 1,923,016,841 downwards.
TATAATGCCCTGAGCATCACATATGACTTGGCAGTTGATGGAGGGGATGCCCCTGCAGTTGATGTAGGCCCTACTCTGCTCACCAGGTGGTGCTTTGATGCGTAAGTGCATGCAGTCTATAGCACCCACTACCCCAGGGTATTCTGCTATTTGGTGGAAGAGATGCATATTGCTGGTCAACACCTCACGCATGTTGAGGAAATAAACGTGCTCACTGGCATGTGCTGAAATGGCATCCAGGAACTGGTGGAATACTCTGGATGCTGATGCCTGTGAGATCCCCATGATATCCCCAGTTGTGCTTTGGGTGGTACCTGTGGCTAGTATACCTAGGCCTACACATACCTTGGTATCCACTGAGATGGGTTCCCTTCGACCAGTTTGATGTGTCAGGTGTGGCCGGCACAGCTCAACAATTTGCTGTAGGATGTCTCTGTCCATCCTATAGCGCTCCACTATCTCCAGCTCATGTAGCACCTGGTAGGTTACCCTGAGTCTGTACACTCTTCTCTGTCTCCTCACTGTGGGTTGTTCGGCAGCATTCATATCCTCACCACCCTCAGCCTCTTGCACATGTTGTTCTATGTTGTCTGCTGCAGCCCTTCTCATTTTGTAGGTTTGTTTGTTAAAATTTCCCCGCATGTATACACCGGTGGTGTATAGTGTAGAAAAACCAGAGGGGAAGGTGTTTGCTTAGTTTATAGTAGTGTCCTAGGCTGGGCTGGTCTGCTGCTTCTGTAACTGACTGATCCTGATACATTTCACCTGTCAGCTCAGCTAGTTCTCCTTGATTACTGTCCTACTGCTGTTTTCACTTCCGATTTCCCTAGGCAGGTTTAGACACACCCCAACTTAGCCGTGCTAAGCTAGGAGTAATCCCGAGCCATAGGGCTCCAGTCCACTTACAGTATGCCTGACACCCCCCCCATGATGTCACCTTATATCCATGCCTTGCACTCGGCTATCTATACTCTTACACTCTTGGGACCTGCCTCACACCCTGGGGAAAACTGGGATTCACTATCCTTCACCTCATTTGCATAGGAGTGCCTGCTAATGCATAGTTACATGTCCCATACTGAGCATCCCCTAAACTAACCACTGCTTACCGTCGAGCAAACCCACACACACCTGCTCACAACTGCTTAAAATTGCCCTACTCACTCAGTATCCAATGGCCCTTGTTCTGCCCAGCAACAAAATAACCAGCCTCTGCAAGGCTCAAAACCAGGGACCTGCACACCACAGTCGATGTGCTTTACCACTAAGCCATGGCAGATATACAGACATTGAATGTTATCATGAACATATCATCCAGCACAGTCATTCAACAGTATAGGACATGTATTCCATTACGTAGATGTATGTGTGTTCATGTCCATATATATATATATATATATATATATATATATATATATATATACACACACACACACACACACACACATATATACATAGATATAGATTATATATCTCAAGAACAAACCTCGTAACACCAAAGCATTAGAAAATAATGAAAAGGAAAACACCTGCAGCTCCTGTATTATGTACTGGTGTTAATCCCAAGGCAAGTGTGTGTCTGTCCGACACATGGGTGCAGACTGTATTCTGGGTAATATTAGGGTTGCTGACTTTACTCACCTGGCCTATTGCCAAATGTATGGGAATGTCTTGCCAATCCAGTCTCTTAGTTGAATGTGACATATATAGCCACTATATAGGGAAACTACAAAACATGCTCCTCAACACATCCAGTGGCTAGACAGTCACAGCCACCAACACATAGGATATGACTGAAAAACACACACACCTGCTATGCCTTGGAATAGAACACCTACCTGACTATTTTATCACACTACAGCATTACGCAGTTGCAGAACGCGCTTCCTAGATTACTGGGTCACAGCAATCCCAGAGGTGTACTCCTAGGTGGGTGATATCATCAGCCTTGCCAAAGTTGAGTATAGGAATTGTATGGAGTGTGAGTACTCTAAAAAGCATTGTTCTGTCCTCAGGCAGATGGACACACACACACACACACACACACACACACACACACACACACACACACACACACACACGCCAGTGGTGGGATCAGAACACCAGCCTATCTACAAATCACTATTACAGTACTACGCAGTTACGAGTCGCACCACAGAGATTACACATTCCAAGACAGTCATCATGACCTTCTATGACTGCGGACATCAACAGGGATGCTGACAGTTAAGATGTACATAGCTGTGAACCAGTGTGTTTAAAGTAGGAGTCCATCCTGAACAGGAGTATGCCCATCTGTGGAATGGACGACTACTATCACTATACAGGGTTACAACGGCCTTGCTCATACACATAGAAGCACATAGCTTACACAAGGTGTCAGTGGGCATGCTCACACACTTAGTAGCACAGGGCTGTTTGGAATGCACTATAAGTCCAACTACACAAGGTTATACTGGGCATGCTCATACACTTAGTAGCACAGGGCTGTTTGGGATGCATTCTGATTCTAAACACGGAAGGCCACAGTGGCCATGCACATACAGTTAGATGTACAGAACATGTTGTAATGGACTCAGGTGTTAGTAGTTGTCATTGTTAACAGGAATGCTGCACTACATATATCTGACACTGGTCATCTACACAACATCTGCTGCTGTCCGTCACCTTAGATGTAACAGTCTATACCAAGCACAATACTACCACCCGCAGTGATGTCATGCTAGGAATGGCATCACAATGAGCCAATGTCCTGCTGTAATTACAAGGTTGTCCAGTGTCTGTTCTGGGATGACATGACTGACAGAAGATAAGCCTTTGTCACAGATCACATGCATCCATGATTCAAGGGAGTGGTGTTAATACCTAGTTTGCATTTGCCCATATAGTGCCATTCCAAGGCAAATGTCCTAAACACAGGATAACACCCTAACACATAGATGACAATTGCATTGTATGCTTATGCTAACCAGTGCTAGATGTGTTGCTGTCGTCATCACAGCTGCTTACTGTAGAACCTACAATGGGGAATACTGACATCTGTGCAGTGAGGAACACCTAGCTGAAGGCTCTGTAGTGCACAATAGCACTACCACCATATAACTCAGAACCAGAAATGTGGGCCTTAACACTGGTATGGACCACTCCAGTTGGTGGTGTCCTCACATTCATAATGGCTACTCACATGTACAGACCAGTATTCCAACATAAGTCATCACAGATGAGCCAGGTGCAGGTCACAGTGTCAAAAGCTGCATTCTAGGATGTAATCATTAGACACCACCATGTCCTCAGACCACCAACACACATCCATGCATGTGGTATGACATATAATGGTACAACACCAAGTAACCTTTGACTGGTGGACTGTACCTTGCCCTCCAAATACTGTGCAGAGTACCCATTTACTGACACAGCTGCATCATGTGTTATGCAATGCAATGATAGCACTGTTTGTAACCAGGTCAGCTGTACACATACCAGGGTCCCTCAGATATTGACAGCATTAACAGATGACTGTTGCTGTGCACCATTCAGTGTGTACACAGCCTGGCATGAAGCTATGATTGTACATGATGTTTATGTGGAGAGCAAATTGTTTTGACATTCGTGTAGGATACAACCTGGGATGTGGACAGGTCCCATGCAGCCTGTATGTATGGCATTAGAGAGTGCAGCTTGTACCTGCATAGTTGTTATTACAGGATATATGAATGTGTACCTGTTGGGGGGACAGTGTGTTTATGTTATCCAAGACCCTATCTGGATGAACAGGTGCTATTTCCGTAGGTGCAGTACTTCTCATGCCATAGTGCTGTAAAGCACAGCAGGTCTTGTTGTTGCCATTATGTTTCATGTCAAAGCTATGGAATCCTCTGTGTTTGGCCTCATAATATGTGGATGATTAGTTACACAGCAGCTTTGTGTGGCATTATATGGTGTATCTGCATCTTACTGAGGTTGGCCATGGATCAACTTCCACTCATGTGTGTTGACTCTTGCAACAGTTACTACCTTCTGTGGTACAGTTTAAGGCAGGGTACCACCGGTTTGCCTTCATGTTTGTGTTTGGTTGAATCCTGTTTTTGTTTCAATGGCACGATCACTGCACATATGTGAGTGCTTAAAGTGCATTTGTGTAGGACCCAGCATTTGCACATGCATTGTACATCTGCATGGGTGCCATGACAGTCACCATTTTGCTCTCATGGAGCATAACATTGGCTTTGAAGACTGACCACATGTGGCATACTGTTAGCCCTGTTGGGTGACTATGGTGATCCAGGTCATTGGTGTTGATGAAATCCAACATGCATTGAGCATGTTTTGGTACATGATGAGTCTTCCCAGTTCATAATGGGATAGCCGAGTGGCCATGATTATGGTTTCCTGTCTCAAAACTGGTATTCCCCATTACAGCACAATGACAGTTGGGAATTCTGAGGCATGGTGGATGATCTGTCACAAGGTGGAATTTGGATTACACTTTGGCACAAAGGTAGTTGCTCAGCATAATGCATCTTACGTTATGCAAGTGCAACTAGCATGGGGGTGTACATATCCCTCAGGAAGTTGGACACATCTGTGGCTCATGTGTTCCAATAAAGGACAATGGCCAAGCGGTGAGGTATGTGTTATAACATGGTCATGCAGGGGTGCTCTCCAAAGCATTGAACCATATCTCAATCACTGCACAGATATGTTCTCCGTGTTTCAGATTGCCATAAGTGAGTCCATATTGAGTACCATATTGAGTACCTGATTTGTATCATTGAGTAGCAAGACCCACAGTTTATTTCTTGGCTGTCCCTGTTGCACCAGTCGACTTTCACTTGAACCTGGCATGATGCAGGCACTATAGGGGAAATATGGGTCATTGCCAGTATCCAGATTCTCAGGGGTAACAGGTGAAGGCCCTGTCTGGCAAAGCATCATGGTCTGCCAACAATGTTATCCCAGACAGAGAGATGCTGGATACTCTTTGAATTACACCAGTACATTACAAGACTGTGGAATACAATCCTTGTCCCTGTACTGCTGCACCATTCTGGCCAATGGCAGAATGCTACCCAGGACTTGGGACACACCTGCATGGGCTACATGACCTGACAGTTCCTACATGTGTTTCCATGCAGTCCAGGCTACTGCATTACAGGTCCTGCACAGCAACATAGAATATGCCAGAGACATGTGTTTATTTCTAAAGGTGGTCTGAGTGTTTGGGTATGTGGCTAATCATGGCAGACAGGCAGTTGACAGTATGTTTGCCCTCATATAGCTCAGTGTGTAACATAGTGCTAGAGTTTGCATTCACAAATGAGTACTGTTGGCCATGTTTCTGGCCACGTGTTCTGAGGTGTGACACAATTATGCAAACTATGTTGTACAGTCTTTGTATTCCATTGTCTGTCTATTCCACCTTGGAAGGCCTCTTGCTTGGCCAGATACTTAGAGGCCTCTGTGGATGTGTGTGATATCTGATGGCTTGTGTGTGTGCCCTTACTGTGTTCTGGTAAGGGTATGTGTTGGTTGTGGTGATGAGATGCATGTGTTAACCTACACCTCTTGACTGTCTAGTCCAGTCATGGGTGTAGAATGGACTGCCTCCAAGCTCACCCCTGTAGCTGCATCCCAGACAATGTGTCAGGTGTGGTGTTAGGTGGGTTTGGCAGTGTACATGGCATAGAGACTGCATTCCCCCAGGATGGCCACATACACAAAGCTGACATTAGTAAACACCAGTAGCTGGCTAGTGGACATGCCTGTATGAGCATTCAGTACTACAAGTACCACGTACTGTATTTAGTTTACTTACTGCTTATGAAAATGTTTTAGACAGTGATGCTCACATGTAAATATCTGTGTTATGGATGTGGCAATGCTAGCTATTACAGGAACATGGTAGCTACCTTTAGTAGTAATCCCCCTCTGAGGGCCACATCACATCCTGATAGTTGATTATAGATGATGGAAGTGTGAACAGGGCTATATCCTTGTCTGGGTATATACTCACATACCAAGCAAAACCATGAGCTCTGTTGGGCACAGACACCCACTCCCCACACAGAGTTAAATATCAATAGACTTTGCTGCCACTATCGACATGATCAAGATATAATCAGATAGTGTATGCCATTACCTACGAAGCAGCTATTACACACGGGCAGCAGTTTCCTACATCTTACACTGCAGATGTCACACTAGAGTTAAAGATTATATGCACCCTGTTTCATTACCAGTACTGTCAACATATTTCCAAGCAGCTGTTAGTCTGGCAATGAGAGGTTAGGCTACACAGATCTAATCGTTCAACCAGTGTGTCTCTTCTGTCAATATACACTCTATGTAGGTGTGCACATAGCCATTTGGCACAGCCCTGTAACAAGGGTCAGTACACATTTGCAGAACATGTACACATGCACAGCTGTCATTGCTTACAAACAATACTAGAGAGGTGGATATTAGGCAAGGAGGACATTTAGGCAAGGCTCAAAAGACAAACCCACCACCGTAAATAGCCAAGTAACCAGAAACTGAGAGTATTGCTACTCAATGCCAGAAGTCTAAACCTCAACTGGACACACTCGATGCACTCCTCAGTATGGAGAACATCGATATCTGTGCAGTAACAGAAACCTGGTTTAAGGCTCCAGAGAGCACCCCAGCACTACCAGGCTATAACTTATACCACACCTTTTGGCCACAGAACCTGGACCAGAACACAAAAGGCAGGGATGTATCCATATTCATCAAGGATACTCACACCTCCAGGTTAGTGGTGCAGCACGATGCATCAGAGATCATCCAAGTGCAACTGACAATGGGCAAAACTGCAATCCATATTGTAGCTTGCTACAGATCACCCACCATGACCCAGGACCCACATTCCGAATTCTGGGGACACTGGGAAATATGCAGGTCCTACCAAACACCCTAATACTGGGAGATTTAAACTACCTAAACATTAACTGGGAGAACTACTCAAGTACTAACCCCCTTGCCCACCGCTTCCTAGAATTTATAAACTCAAATGCCCTGGATCAACTGGTCAACACCCCCACCAGAGGGAACAACATATTGGACCTGGTCATCACCAACATGGGCGACTGGTGTTCCATACCCGACATCAACCCCTCACTGGTTAGATCAGACCATAGAATAATCACTCTGGATATTCACATTCCGTCGACAACCCCAACCAAGGAAACCACAGTGAAAATATTTTCCAAAGCAGACTTCACATTGCTTTAGACTGAAGTGGAAAGGTTCACGGCCCCAACGCCAATGGACAATGCTGTCTAAGATGCTGAAACCTATACAAAGGCACTCTATGATCATCTGCAGGAATGCATGGATTCCAAGTCAAACACAGACTCATTCCTCCAAGAAATGGAAACTGGTCTGGTGGACCCCTGCCATAAACAGGCTCTACAATAGAAGGAGGAAACTAGTACAGATAAGAGTGAAATTCCTAGAAGGACAGACATCCCTGATCAGTATCAGCAAGAAACTATGATCATAAAATCATCCAAGGCTAGCTTCAAAGGACAAATTTCCAAGGACCCTACAGATAACCACAAAGCGTTCTTTAGCTATGTCAACAAGCTAAGTGGGAACTCTCAGATCTGCTCTGAGTTGGTGCAGACTGGCACAAAATACACTGAACCGAATGATATTGCCAACATTTAGGCAGACAGGTTCAGTGCAAACTTCACACCCCTCTCACCCCCTAAATGGCCCATAACCATTCCAGAAGAATGTATGGCCCCAGCAATCACCGACACACAGGTTAAAACAGCCCTATCCAAAGCCAAAAACACAGCCTCAATGGGACCGGACAGTGTCCCCAGGCTGTGTCTTACAAGAGCTCCAAATGAACTAACCCCTCACCTAAACACACTGTTCAAACCCAGCCTCTCTACAGGCTACATACCCACAGAGTGGTGCACAGCAACAGTTATCCCACTCCACAAAGGTGGCACCACAATGGACCCTGGGAACTATTGTCCTATAAGCCTGACTAGCCTGGTCTGCAAGGCTATGGAGCGCATCATCATGGAAATCATTAACAGACACATTGGGTACCTCCAGACCCTCGACCCAACCCAGGTCAGCTTGATTGAGTGCAGATCATGCCTACTGAACATGTTTGACGTCTTACAGTCACCTAGACTTTAGGTGAGGTGTGTGGTAGTTCACACATACTACCTGGACCTTGCAAAGGATTTTGACACCTTTCCCCACTCAGGTATTATTTATAAACTCACCAGCCAGTACATACACCCATACATCACAGGTTGGGTTGCCAACAGGCTTACACACAGAACCCACATGGTAAGCCTAGCAGCCTCCAGATCCAACTCTTAACCAGTCACAACTGGTGTCCCACAGGACTCAGTCCTGGGACCCCTACTGTTTGCCATATACTTCTCAGAGGTACAGGCAAACACAGGTGGACTACAGCAGACCATGTTTGGCGATTACTGCAAACTGGGAGCCATAACTGACAGTCCATCTGTCACAGATGTCCTTCAAGGGGCCTCACATAGACCAACACAGGGTGTCAAAGTCATGGCCTCCAGCTAAAGGCCACAAAATGCATGGTCATTCCATTTTGGGAAAACTAAACACCCACATATTAACACATGAGTGGCAGCCATGTTAATACAGATGAGGTAATGAGTATGTGGGGACTACATTAGATAGTGATCAATGGGGTGGCGACAGCTGACACATTTTGGCTAGGCTTATGAATGGCCTTGGGCAGTTAGCTAAGTACCTACCTATGTACCTATGAACCTATACATACAGTATCAGCACATGCTGATAGCTTAATTTACTGTTCAGATGTTGACTTACCTTGTGCCAATAGCAGTTGTATGTGCAAAAGTTGAGGGCTGCCTATGTAGGATGCACACAGTAGACCACCTACACATGACAATTTACAGGTGGTCTTGTGTGTGTGTGCCATCCATGTTTACTGTGTGTGCAGGTGGAGAAGGGTTTCAGTCCATAGGTGCCTACACTGTCAGTGTGTGTGTGCTATACGCTCCCTCTTTGCCAAGGCATGGGTATACTGGGCACGCCTCCGTCTGCCTACTGGGGCTAGCTCAGGGTGTTCGTGGTCTGAGTCCCTCTGTACCTGTGGGGCCCTTGGCTATGGTGCTGGGCTGTGAAGGCCTTCAGCATTCTGTTCCTGCTGCAGCTGTTTCTGCAGGATCATATTGTGTAGCATGGCACATACTATTAAGATGTGGGCACACGTGCCTGGAGAGTACTGCAAGGCTCCACCAGATATGTCCAAACAATGGAACCGTGATTTCAGCATCCCAAATACATGTTCTATGATGATTCTGGTTTGTGCGTGTGCCTCATTATGGCGTTCTTGCATGGGTGTATGTGCATTTCTGATGGGAGTCATCATCCATGGTTCCAATGCATAGCCAGCATCCCCCACCAGGTGGCCATATGGGATATCCCCCCTGGCAAATACCTGATACAGCTGTGAGGCATGCCAGATGTGGGAGTCGTGATAGCTTCCAGGGCTGCCAGCACACACATCCATGATAATGCCCTGGGCATTGCACACGACCTGGCAGTTGATGGAGGGTATCCCTTGCGGTTTATGTATCGCCTACCCTGCTCACCGGGTGGTGACTTGATGTGTATGTGCATGCAGTCTATTGCACCCAGTACCTCTGGGTATTCTGCCACACGGTGGAAGAGACGCATATTGCTGGCCAACTCCTCTTGTCCTGCGCTTGGGGGAACTATATGTGCTCATTGGCATGTGGTAACATGGCATCCAGGAACTGGTGAAGTACCCTGGATGCTGATGCCTGTGAGATTCCCCAGGATATCCCCAGTTGGCCTTTGAAAGGAACCTGTGGCTAGTATTCTCAAGCTTAGACATACCTTAAATGTCCACTGGGATGGGTTCCCCTCTGTTATTTCTGGCTCTGAAGCGTGGACGGCACAGCTCAACAAGTTGCTGTATGGTGTCCCTGTCCACCCTGTAATGCTCTACTATCTCCAGATCATTTAGCCTCTGGCAGGTTACCCTGGGTCTGAACACTCTTCTCCTCCTCCGGTGCCTGAGGTGGTTGTCAGCATCATCCTCCACACCACCTTCAGTCTCCAACACATGCTGGTGAATCAAAGCTATGGCAGCCCCTAACAGGTACATATTAAAAGTTCCCCATCTGTATACACCAATAGTGCAGAGTGTATGGGAATACACAAGTGTGTGTGAGGTGCTTTCACACTTTATACTATTGTGCTATGGATGCTGCTGATGTCATTGGGTGTGTATGTGCAATTCCAGCTGCAGGGTATCTTAATTATGGGTTTTACAGTGAGTACTGCAATTGTGGGGCCTTTGGTGTTGAATTATGCTTGTCTGCCATGATTCATCTGTTGTCCTTTAATTCACTTTTCAACTCGAATCCCCTCCCATTGTCAGGTATGCATCCAGCTGCCGGCTTTCTTGTTTTGTACTTTCCCTACCCAGGAATGTGTTGCGAAATGTGTTATGTAGCTGATCTACTGTGATTTTGCTTTGTTCTGCAGTGACAGTACTGTTTTCTTTGCAGTACGGCACCTCCCTTTCCTGTTCTGCAGGTAGAGGCTAGCAGCTTTGTTAGCTGTTTTCAATGACCCACTGTGAGTTCCTAGGTGTTAATTATTCATTTGTACTCCAATAACCATGCTGCAGCATTTCCTTATTTATTTCCCATATCCTTCCTGTTTCTGCTCTGGTGTGTGCCGCGCACAGCCATTTACCGGGTTTACAGCACGTTTTCATCCTCGTTCACATGCACATTTGGTTACCTTTTGTTCTCTCAGCTAAACAAAGCTACGGCTATTTCAACACACCCCTATCCTGCAGCTTTGCTTAGCAACAGGCAAACCGGATTAGCAATGCTCCAATGTGCTTACAGCAAAGGTGGCACACCCCTCTCTTGATGTCATCTTTATCTCCAGGGCACACCTCGGTGTTGTAATGCTACACTGTGAGGTACATCCTTACACCAGCAGGGAATTTGTGATTCACTATTACTCCTCTCATTTGCATGGCATTGCCTAATAATTACTAGTTACCACGCAGAACACTGTCACAGCCCCTTAGCAACCCTTGCGCCATGGTGTGGTGTAGCATGCATGCCATTGACTATTATGGGGAAATCATGACAAGTGTTACATTGCAGTTTTATTCCATATAATTCTAGTTTCATTGTGATCCCGTTTGCGCACCGATGCCCTGAGCTTTAACTTTGCTTTAGTGTGGGCATAACATTAAATGTCCTTTTTTATATTTTATGCATTTTTTATGCCAATGGCTATATATTTAGCCACTGGCATATATTAACAGTATAATACATGTGTTTGGTCTGCTGTCATGGCTCCAATTTTATGTTTGCAAAAATGTAAACCATTTTTTTTCGGTTTACATTTCTGCATGCTTACACTACGCCTGCACCACTTCCTGAATTGCTATATACCTTCATTTGCATGCTACACTGCTGCACATGGAGTGATTAGCATACAGGCACCGGGAGCTGTGCGGGCGTAGCATACGCAGGTAGTGGATGTGGAAACAGCTTGTACCTGAATCGCTCGGTGGCCATATTTGGTGTTAGATTGCCAACGCTATGCCTGCACCTGGCACAAGCTTCATGACTCCCAGGGCGTGTGTAAGAGATGTACACATATAATATCCTTGGAGGCAATATTTTCACACACAGTAAACTCAGCTACCCAAATTATCAGCAGTACACCACACAATATACCTCTCCGAGGCCATCACAATACACTTAATCCATAATCCATAACATGGCTGAAGTTCTAAAGATTAACATGCCTAAACCTCAAAGACCTATAAAAGACAACACAGGCACAAAGCACACTCATCAAGTTAAAACTACCTCCTCATGTTGCACAAGGAGTCCCAAAGTCACAGATGCTGAGCCTGTAAGGCAATCATCGACCCAAACAAACATTCTTGGTATAGGTGACTCCATTGCAAGACATATATTAAATATCAGTAAGACTGTATAATAGATCATGTCAGTGTCAATGACTTGGGGTGTATCTCTCTGGATTATACTAAGACAGACATGATGGAATGCTCAGACTATGTGTCCAAGACAGGAATGAGCCTAACATTGAGCAGCATTCTAACATCTGCAAGGATGATGCCACAATATGAGCAAAAAAGTATTGACTTCAATAATTGGCTGTTTTTTGGTGTCATTCAAATGGGGTCCGATATTTGTCAGCCTGGGAGGATATGATTGACAGACCATGTTGCTTTGCTGTATGAGTCATGACAATATCCGTGGATACATCTTCTATATCAAGAAGCACTATTTAGGCACACCGTTAACAATGCTGTTCAGTCTTAGCCTCAACCTCCATACAGGTTTTGTACCAAGTGAATGGAGAACAGCTACAGTCATTCCTATGTGTATGAAGAAGGACCTACCACAGACCCAGGCAATTAAAGACCCGTAGGTCTGACTTGTCTCATATGAAAAGCCATGGAAAAGCTTACCATGGAAATAATCAATCAGGCCAGACAGACCCTCCAAACACTGGACCCATGTCCGCCTGGATTTGTCAAGGGCAGGTCATGCTTACTCAATGTGGTGGACTTGTTTTGAAAACGTCACCGAAGCAATGGATGAAGGCAAAATGGTGCACACTGCATACCTCAACCTGATCAAAGATTTTGACACAATTTTGCTTTCAGGCATAGTAGAAAAGCTAAATAAACTGTGACTGTACCCCAATGTCACACACTGGCTTGCCAACTGGCTCACAGATATGATGCAAGAAATCAAAATATGGGAAGTTACCTCCAAAAGAAAGCAGTCTCCAGTGATGTTCCCCAGCATTCTGTGCTGAGACATCTCATGTTTGCCATCTGCTTTTCTGAAGTAAAGGCCAATACTAAAGGTTCTGGCTTGTTTAGTTTGCAGACGACTAAAAGCTAGGAGTAGTCATTGAATTCCCAAATGACTTAGCCATTTGTCCCAACTAACTTGTGCCAAAATCATGGACTCAAACTAAATGTCAAAAAAATGCATAACTGTATCCTTTCGAAAATCATCTACCCAGAGAACTACTACATTGATAATATGCCCCCAAGAGCTGATAGTGTTGTTCAGGATTTTGGAACTTATGTGGACAGTAACAGTGACCTAACGTTTGAGCAACATGTGTCCATTGTTGAAAGCAAGTCCTTCTATACTGCACAGCTTACAAACAAAAGGATTGTGTCTCTTTAAGCCAATCATTGAGCATAATGTGCCCTTTGGCATGTATCTGTCCGGACACATGCAGCAACTCAACACCCACAGAGATACTTAATTAATGGGATACAAGTCCTAAACAACATTTCCTCAAAGCCTGTCACTATACTTGGTATACTACAGACTGCTAAGATGTGACCTGTGTCTGGTATGCAGTGCATTCTCTGACCCAGTACTGATGGATTTACTGCAAATCAGCAAGTCAAATGGCATCAGAAGCATTGTGATCTAGAGATCTAAACCTCCTATGCAATATCAACTGAATGGTTTGGAGGGACAAGTATATCTCACAGAGGATACTGTTGCTCTGGAACAGACTTCTTATCCACATAAATCAAAGTTAGATCTCTGTCCATATTCAAAACTTGGACCTACAGACAGGAAACATAAAATTTACTCCAGGACTGCCCCCTGTACTACTAATGGACAGAGGCAGCTCCTGTATCCCATGTTTGGGTCTCCCCAAATTATGCATGGCATGATCCCATTTATTCTCATTTGGGGTAATATATAACTAGCAAGCCTGGGATGGGTAAGGCCAGTCTCTAACCAAATAGGATAGATTAATTCAAGCACAATAAGGGAAATTGGCTAGGCTTAACATATCTCACAAGGGCAGCAAGTCTTTTACTTACCTATGAACCCATAAAGGTCTACTATGTCAGCTGTTACAAACAGACAGTCAAGTTCAAAAATTATGTCCTGAATTGCTTTCAAAAAGTGGCAGAAATCACTTAGCATATGTTGTTTTTTGTTAAAGAACTCTTTCAATTTAAAAGCAACATATTTAGGAAAGGGTTCCATCTTCAACCCTGCTGAGAAAACAATAGGTCATAAAGAAGAGGGGGCATATCATTTTTATGGACCTTAGCGATCCCAAAGAAAGCAGGTATTACTGAGTTTTTTTACAGCCAAGTAATTATATACAACTTTAAAAATCTCCCCTTGAGAAAACAAGTGGCACAAACAAAAGTCATTATATTTGCAGGCAATAATAATTTTCTCAGGTTACAAGGCAGTGAAAGAAAGACTAAAGGGATAATCAACTGATGCCATCAACAACCTGCTCACCATTTGAGAGGGCCTCAAAGGCAAGTGGAGGGAGTACTCCAAGAAGTTACTAAATGAAGAAACCCCAACAGAAGCTATACTAATACATGCACAGCAGACAATGAAAGTGCTAGGAGTACCCACCCTAGAAAAAGTAAGACGTGCACCAAGAAAAATGAAGTCAAGAAAGTGGCAGGCTCCAATGAAGTCACAACAGATATGATAAAGATGTTCAGTGTAATGGAGAGAAATGGCACCTGAATGTACCCAAAGCTGTGTGGAGAGGCAGGCATGCCACAGGTGAACTAGGAAATAAGTTTTCTAGTGCCAATGTACAAGAACAAACAGAATATTCACAAATGCAGGCAGCAATAAACTCTTTTTGCAATACATGAATGTGCTGGAGATGGTGATTGATAAATAAACACACAGAGACAACAGCAGAAAGTAAGATGGAAGATGAGTAGCTGGGATTCATATTAAGATGTGGTACAACTGACTACAACTGACTCAATGTTTGCACTCAGAGGGAGAGAGACAGTGGGGAAGAAGCTGGAGACGAGGAAATAGTTCAGCTAAGCATTCATAGACATGAATAAAGCATATGAGAAGGTCCCAAAACAACTAATTATGTCCAGTGGTGGTTTGAAGTTCTAGAAGCACTTGTAGAATCATAGCAGGCTATGTCCAAGCATCCATGACACGTATGAACAGTGTTCAGACTCACCGAGGGGTACCCAGTGGGAGTAGATATGTAGCAGGGTTCAGCTCTGAGACCACTG
The DNA here is from genome assembly GCF_019279795.1 of Protopterus annectens. Lineage (NCBI taxonomy): Eukaryota > Metazoa > Chordata > Ceratodontiformes > Protopteridae > Protopterus > Protopterus annectens. The sequence continues at coordinate 1,923,001,696 of NC_056741.1, read as the reverse complement.
CTGCTCATACTGGTGATGGACTACATCAGCAAACTGATCAGAGGGGACAGATCAGATCAACAATGTTGCTGTATGTAGATGATGGTATATTACAAGCAGACTCTGAATATGAACTTCAGTTAAGGACAATGGATTAAAATGCAAAACTGAAAGTACACAGGATGAAAATGAAACAAGCCCATGATCATGACAGCAAAATGAGAAAATCAGAAGAAACTGAGATAAAAGGGAAATACTGAAAAAGGTTTACAGCTTCAAGTAAATGGGAGATGTGGTTGAGAAGAAGGGAAATCTGAATGAAAGCTCAAAGACAGAATCAGAGGTGCTGCAGCCAAATGGAATAAAATGTTATGGATACTGTGCAATAGGCAAATGCCAAATTAACATGTAGAAAACAGTGGTGCACCCAGTACTGCTATATGGTGTACAAAAATGGTGTGACCAGTACTCCTGTATGATGTAGAAAACAGTGGCATGACCAATACTGTTGCATGGTGTACAAAACAGTGGAGTGAACAGTACTGCCATAAAGTATACAAAACACTGGAGTGACCAGTTCTGTTGTATGATATACAAAACAGTGGTGTGACCAATACAGCTGTATGGTGTACAAAACAGTGGTGTGACCAGTACTGCTGTATGGTGTACAGAACAGTGGTATGACTGATATTGATGTATGGTGTATAAAACAGTAGAGTGACTGGTATTGCCATAATGTATACAAAACACTGGAGTAACCAGTACTGCTGTATGGTGTACAAAACAGTAGTGTGACCAGTACTGCTGTATGGTGCACAAAACATTGGTGTGACTGCTACTGTTGTACGGTCTATAAAACAGTGGAATGACCAATATTGTCATAACGTATACAAAATAGTGGTGCAACGAGTACTGCTGTATGGTGTACAAAACAGTGTGACCAGTACTGTTGTATGGTGTACAAAACAGCGGTGTGAGCAGTACTTCTGTATGGTGTAGAAAACAGTGGTGTGACTGGTACTGTTGTGTGGTGTATAAAACATTGGCGTGACCAGTACTGCCGTAACATATACAAAACACTGGAGTGACCAGTACTGCTGTATGATATACAAAACTTTGTGTTAGCAGTACTGCTGTATGGTGTATGAAACAGTGAGGTGACTGGTACTGTTGTATGGTGTATAAAACAGTGGAATGACTGGTACTGCTGTATGGTGTACAAAACAGTGTGACCAGTACTGTTGTACGGTGTAAAAAACAGTGGTGAGACTGGTACTGTTGTATGGTGTATAAAATAGTGGAGTGACTGGTACTACCATAACATATACAAAACACTGGTGTGACTAGTATTGCTGTATGGTATACAAAACAGTGCAACCAGTACTGCTGTATGGTGTACAAAACAGTGGTGTGACCAGTACTGCTGTATGGTGCAGAAAACAGTAGTGTGACTGGTACTGTTGTATGGTGCATAAAACAGTGGCATGACCAGTACTGCCACAACATATACAAAACCGTGGTGCGACCAGTACTGCTGTGTGGCGTACAAAATAGTGGTGTGACCAGTACTGCTGTTTGGTGTACAAAACAGTGTGAACAGTACAGCTGTATGGTGTAGAAAACAGTGGTGTGACTGGTACTGCTGTATGGTGTACAAAACAGTGCAACCAGTAGTGCTGTATGGTGTAAAAAACAGTGGTGTGACCAGTACTCCTGTATGGTGTAAAAAACAGTGGTGTGACTGGTACTGTTGTATGGTGTACAAAACAGTGCAACCAGTACTGCTGTATGGTGTACAAAACAGTGCAGCCAGTACTGCTATATGATGTGTAAAACAGTGGTGCGACCAGCACTGCTACATTGTGTACAAAACAGTGGTGCAATCAGAACTCTTGATTGATACAGAAATCTGGGCAGTAATGGCAGAGCATCAGAGAAAGCTTGAGGTGATGGAAATAAACTGCCTGAAATGGGCAATATGATGCACAGTGTGGCGCAGATGAGGAAGTGAAGACTTTAGAATTGAAGCCAAATAATCCTCAGTTGTAGAAAATACCCATTTGTAGTGGTTCAATCATATTTGCAGGAAAGCAGAATACTGTATATTTTGTTAAAGCAGAATTTTGAGGAAGGCAAGAGGAGATGACATCCAGCCAAGAAATGGATGAGTGCATGAGAGAAGACCTGTGACAGTTGGTCATAACTGTCAAAGAATGTCTGAGACTGGCAGAGAGTTGATGGAGGTTAAGATAGTTGATGTGATACTCTGACCACATGTAAAAAGGGTAAAAGGGAGATGATAGCAATGACAGATGAACAACTGTCAACATTTAACTCATTAATACCTCTGACTGTGAAATGCCATTACCTTTGGCAGTCTACAGGGACTCACTTTATATCCTTGAAATACTGAAATGTCAAAATTCAGTATTTCGTGGCTATAAAGTCGAAACCTAACAAGAACGAAAACTCAGAAACGCGAAATTCAAAATCTTGCATACTGGAGATTTTGAATTAGCACTTCTGCTGTCCACAAACACCCCCCCCCACACACACACACAAACACTCTGTACTACATAAAAGCAGGGGTTCAAGCCCTCACACCCTCCCTACTTAAATATTCTAACTCTGAGGTCGCACTACATGCAAAAAAACACAAAACCCCACCACACAGGCTACATTCTCCTCGCACACACACATCACAGCAACAAAACACACTAACACACACCACAGCCCCTACCCAAAACCCTTAACACATCAACACTTACCTGAATCCATAACCACAGCGAAACATCAGAAGTGCTAATTCAAAACCTCCAGTATGCAAGGTGTTGAATTTCACGCTTCTGAGGTTTTGCTGTTTTCAGGATTCCACTTTATGGGCTCAAAATACTGAATTTCGATATTTCAGTATTTCGAGCTTCTAAAGTGAATCCGTCTACTACAGATATCCTTAAAGGATAACAATACACTAAATGCAACATTTTCTTTCCTTTCACACATTAAAAAACAACAGTTTTCCCCACTCTCTCTATGACATTTCTATCCCAGTCTGCTTTATCAGTGCTCATTATACTGAGGCTGAATGAAATCTCATGATACTTTCATTAGAGATTCATCTACCTTGCTATTACATCACACTGCCTAACACAAACATGTTGTTAAGGAAAATAAATACATCAAGGAACCTGTAGCTCCTATTTTTTGCTTCACACCCACTAAGGTAATAAAATATCCAGGCTCAAAGAAAAACAAAATCACAACTCTTTGATTCTGCATTGTCATAAAAGTTGCATTATTTCCCTTTTCAGGGTACCATAAACCTATTAAACCTTTTACAGAAAATGAATAAATCTGATAACAATGACAACAGCTTCACTAATTAGCTGAGATTTGCAAGCCAAGAAACATAGCACTCTGGCTGACAGGGAATGAAGATAGAACTAAAATTGACAAAATGTTACTTGTTTTAAAAAAAAGGCTAATTTATTTTTTTGTTTATACTTTTTCAAGAACGGATCATAGATGCTATAACACATAGGTAAGAGTTTCTGTAAAAAACTGTCACTGACATTTTTCCTGAGGATTCTCAGACTTTATATAATTTCTCACTACTTAAATTCAAATGAATGGGACTGGAATATGGCAACACAGGCAGGGCATTGTAATCTCAAAAGGTGCACTCTCACAGTGCATTGTGAGCAAGAAATAGCTTTCCAAGAAAACAAGATCACATCAGCATATCTGCCCCCATAAGGGCAATCAGGGTTAGGAAAATAGTAAAAAGTAGTTACTGTGGTGCTGACAAGTTTTGATAGAGTAGAAATTCACAGTTAGATATATATTTGTTTTAGTTTTTACTCATGTGGGTCTTTGAAATGCCATAGCATTTTCTGAAAAAAAAATTATTAAAAGCATAAGCCAACCAAAAAAGCGATTACTAGAAAATGGAAATCAAAATCTAAACCAACTAAATTAGAAATAGTGAATATAGTAACAGATAAATCAACTGGAATTGAAATCTTTACAAAAGGCTAGGAGCAAACTACATAGGAAAAAAATAGGAATTGTGAGAACAATACATACAGGGGAGAAATGAGGGTTAAAAGAAGGCAGGACTTAAATGTGCTATGTAATGTTTGACTGAAAATGATTACGTAGATTATAAGTGATGTACAATGTTTGCAACTGGGAGTGTGTCGGTATGGTTTGTGATGTAAAATGTTTGCAACTAGGATTGTGTCACTGTGGTTTGTTTTCACTTATATAAATGTATGATTGCTTAGGTCACAAGTGATGGTTTAATAATTATGTTTCTTGTTTAAAAAAAGGGGCAGGAACTGAATAATTTAAGTAATGCTACTAAGGTTATATGATACATAGCAATATATGTGAAGTTTGTTTGTTAATGTTACTCTGTTAATACAGTTTGATCACTTTTGTATAAATGTAAATTTGCCTATGTCACAAATGTTAATTCAATAAAGGTGTTTTAAAAAAAAGATCATATGAACAGGATAAGCTATTAAAAAGGTATAAACAGCAATGCTGTCAGTAACAAATCTTCTCTACTTTGACAATACTCAGTGCATTCACAGTGTTTACATCAGTTCTGTAAGATATAATAATGGGACTCTTGAATATAAACACACTGGCCCATAAAAACTGATATCCAAATCATCTGTGGTTCTTTAGGTGGCTAAGACATTTCATTCGGTATTGATTTAATGTGTTGTGTGTTTTTCTGCAAAGCAGTCTTCCAACAATATCTTTGTTGTCTCAATGTCTCCTAAAAACCAAATTGTGTTTCCTAACCCTGATTTTTTGCCACAGTTCCCATAATTACATTTTCTCTCAAAAGTTTCATAAACAGCATTTCATATCTTGAAAACTGTACAACCTAGACATACAGTGTCATAGTACGTTTATTCAGGCATTAACTGTCATATTACAAGAAATTTGTTTCTGAGTACTTGCTTACTGATATATTTATATAAATATGAACATTGTTTATTTATACATTTAACAATACAAACAATACTAAATATCCATCAAGATGTACAATTTACAGTGCAATCTTCAATGGCAATTTTCTCCAACATCTAAGGTTTCACTGATTCCATGTAGCAGTTTGAAAGTTAAGTTAATGGTTAAGGTGTTTGCCTTACAAACACAAGGTGCAGGGTTTGAGTCTCACAAGGGATAATTGGCTAGGTTAAAATGGCTCACAAGGGCAGTTAGCCTAGTACTAATCTATGAACCTATGAACCTATTCATGCATATATAAAAGTAGCACATATCTTCATTATTACTACCAAACAACTAGTAATATATCCAACAACGTGAATTATAGACGGACAACGACAATATATTTTCTCTCGTCCACCATGACATTTTACACAATATCGCTTAATAACGTGTAGCACTCATAATTATGAAAATATGAATGTAAATATGACACTATGAATAACAAGTGCCAAAACATTGATCAGTGTCTACACTGTACAGCATCCTAAATTAACATTCTTAGTATTAGCTTTGTTGCTTCTACCTCGGTCTTTCTTATGCTTCTTATTATTAATAACCCCACAAAATTTAAGAATGCCATAAGGAGCTATGTGTTTTAAATGGATGTGCATAAAAGATTTGCTACAAATGTAAATGACTTAAACAACAAAGTCTACTGGTAGTACTCTACGACCTTCTGGGTATAAAAGTATGACTTCCTTGTAATGTTTCACTGGAGATGCCATCTGCTGGTACAAGAGCAAGACTTGGGTCACAGTTACAAGAGTTTTTCTCACCATTACCAGTGTCACACCATGGTGCAGAAAACGAGTATAGCTTGATTAGTGTGTCTTTCCTATTTACTCTAGTAATCATTGCTCATTTGAGTTACATGATAGGGCTCTGAGCTGAACAGAGGGTCACATTTGTGTTTTTCTCTTCTCACTAATGCAGTTGATTTTCTATAAAAAGAATTGTTGCCTGATCCTTCTTATATCAGCATACTTCCTCATATTGTCCTTCTCCCTCTTTTGTCTTGTCCATATTTATTAATCTCTTCTCTCTCTGAGCCTGGATATGCATGGCGTTTTGTTTTCAAATTAGGCTTAAACAGTAGGCTGATAGGTGTAGCTCCAAGAGTAACCTAAGTTGATATACTACAAGCTCTCAGTATGATGTCTGCTGTTTAAGTGAATTCCTCTGGACTTAGCAATTATTACTGCCTTGTTATATTGATTCAGGAAAAAACTATTCCACTAGTCCATTACATTTTGTTGTATTGTGACCAAATGTACAGTTATATTTATTTACTTAGTTTATTTTTGGTTGGGTTCCACAGTGCTCATGTAATTCTCAGTACTGTTGGGATGTTAAAAACTACACATTTATCTGTCCTCAGTGTCTTTAGTATTCTCAAAACAGAAAACACTTTGTCAAGACTTGGAAGTACTGCATGTAAGGATGTGAAAATTACTCATTATAACACTGGTGATTTTGGGTAGTACCAGTACTCAAAAATAGGGACTCTTGAATATAAACACACTGGTCCATAAAAACTGATATGCAAATCATCTGTGGTTCTTTAGGTGGCTAAGACATTTCAGTCAGTATTGATTTAATGTGCTGTGTGTTTTTCTGCAAAGCAGTCTTCCAACAATATCTTTGTTGTCTCAATGTCTCCTGAAAACCAAATTATGTTTCCTAACCCTAATTTTTTACCACAGTTCCTAAGTGTGTCTCAAATGAGAAGAAAGCAACCATAATGATACATGATGTGAAGGCTGCCAGCCTAGCCAGAGAGAACTTTATAGAGAAGTCTGTCATTTGTAAATATGAATGTAAACTACATTCTATTGTATATAACTATTTGAGATGAGTGGGAAGGTGAGTGCGAGTCTCACAAGGACTCTGTTGTGGCATACATCCTAAACCTCAGGACAAGACTCAGGAAACTCATGGGCTTGGTTCAGGAGAACCTGGCAGAAGCCCAACAACAGAAAAAGGTGTGGTATGACAGGAATGCTCGAGCTAGAGAGTATGCTGTGGGGCAGCAGGTAATGGTTCTCATTCCTGTCAGACACAACAAGCTGCAAGCAGCTTGGGAGGGACCTACCATGTGGTAAGAAAGGTAAATGATGTTAATTACATGGTGGAACTGCTAGGCAGAAGGCAGGGGCACAAATTGTACCATGTTAATATGATGAAACCTTAACATGATAGGGAGGCCCTTGTGCTGAGCATTTGCAGTGGATTGCAGGAGGAGGCTGAGGGAGATCTGGGGGCTGATCTCCTCAGTGAGGCTCAGGCTGACACCTCAGTGGAAGGGGTAGCAATGTCCTAACAGGTATCCCCTACCCAGGTTTGAGAAATCTGAGCAGTGTTGCAGGAATTTGGGGACATGTTCACTGGGAAACCAGGGTGCACCCACCTGGGGCAGTGCCAGGTGGATACAGGACCTCAAGGCCTATTAGGCAGGGATCTTATAGAGTGCCTGAGAGAGTCAAACAGATTCTGAGGGAGGAGGTACAGGAGATGTTGGAACTAGGGGTGATTCAAGAGTCAAACAGTCCCTGGGCCTCCCCAGTGGTGCTGGTGCCAAAGAAGGATGGCAGCACAAGCTTCTGTGTGTACTACAGGAAATTAAATAATCACACAGAGTCGGACGCTTACCCCATGCCTAGGACAGATAAAGCTCAAGAGCAGCTGGGTGGAGCTAAGTATCTTACAACCACTGATCTTACCAAGGGTTACTGGCAGGTGCCCTTGACTTCCGGTGCTAGAGAGAAGTCAGCCTTTGTGACTCATTTTGGCTTGTATGAGTTCACAAAGATGCCCTTTGGGATGAAGAATGCGACTTTCCAGAGGCTGGTAGATCATATCCTAGCAGGAGGGTTTGCCCTTGCTTACCTAGATGATATTGCCATCTATAGCCATTCCTGGCCAGAGCACCTTCAGCATGTCAGGGAGGTGCTGGGCAGACAATAAAGCTGAGCAAATGTCAGTTGGGTATAGCAGAGGTCTCCTACCTAGGACATAGAGTGGGGAGAGGTAAGATAAGACCAGAACCTGCAAGTGGAAGCCATTCAGGCATGGCCTGCACCTGTTACTAAAAAGCAAGTGAGGGCACTTTTAGGGACAGCATGGTACTACAGAAAGTTCGTCCCCAGTTATAGTACCACAGCTGCTCCCCTCATAGACCTAACAAGGAATAATAGGCCAGATAAGGTAGTGTGGACCCCAGCATGTGAGCAGGCATTCCAGAAGCTTAAAGAAGCTTTGGGAGGACCCCCTGTGTTAGCCAGTCCAGATTATGGCAAAAAAATTGTTGTGCATGTGGATGCTTCAAACCATGGGGTGGGGGCTGTACTTAGCCAGATTTCTTCAGAGGGAGAAGAGCAGCCAGTGGTTAATCTCAGTCATAGGCTCCAGGGACGAATGCTATGCAGTGCTATGCAGCTGTAGAAAAGGAATGTCTAGCGATAGTGTGGGCACTGCAGAAACTTCAGCCTTATCTGTATGGAAGGAAATTCACTGTAATGACAAATCACAACCCCCTAACATGGTTAAACAGAGCCAGCCAGCAAAATGCCAAGTTGCTAAGATGGAGCCTGGGGTTGCAAGCATATGGTATGTCAGTGCAGCACCGTAGTGGGAGTAGCAATGCCAATGCAGATGGGGTTTCAAGACAGGGAATGGGGTAAGGTATACTCAGATAGACCTAACTCCCTCAAGCAGCATTTCTCAAGGGTCACTTGAAAAACTAGCTTGAGTTTTCCGGGGGGGGGGGGGTGAAGGCTGCCAGCCTAGCCAGAGAGAATTTTATAGATAATTCTGACATTTGTAAATATAAATGTAAACTACAGGCTTGTTGTCTTAAATGTAAAGAAATACTGTTACATGTGGAACTGGAAATAAATGTGACAACAATGTACTCTACTGACCAAAGTAAAGCATGTGGTGACCCTTTGATGTAGACAGTGGTGCCAAAGGGTCTAGATGAAGTAATTATTTCTATTGTTTTAACCAATAGTTAAATTGCTAGATTTAAAGATGCAAATGTATTTTTATTGCTCTGTTTCCTGACCAGCTGCAAGATAACAAAAGGAGATGTTAAGAATGTAAATGCAGTTTCTGTTAGCCTGGGAACCCAGGGCAGTGTGAAGAATGATGTAATCTGTAGCCTAGGAACCCCAGGAAAGTGTGAAGAATGATGTAATGTGAATCAGAACTGCAATTTCAATTTAAACAGAGAGAACCAGACAGGATTAAGCATTTTTGTCTTGACCATCCAACTCATCAGCACTCTGCCTGTTTTCTTATGTAAGTTTATCTTAGACATATGTTTTCTTTTAGAAATCGCTAGGAACTACAAAAATTAGACTAAGTATTTTTCTGTGATGTCAGAACTGTACTACTGAATTATTTTAAGTATTTATCTGTGATCTCTGAACTCTTGACTAGCACTATGTAGTAAGAAGTATTGTCTTGTGTTTTTATTATTTATTAGTAAATATTTTAAAATCTCTCAACTGTGGCTGTTTTGTGTAGAGATAATTTAAGCTCTAGAGTACATTTTATATTTATAGTGATTACTGTACCAAGTTACTCTAATAAGCCTTGACTGTTTAGTTATACTACCAATTGGATAATATTGTTGCACACCATTTTAAGGGACTTTGAGTAGCTGATAAATATTAGCTGGGTGGTGGCAGGCAGTACTGCCGCATAGTCTGGGTAATAGGGGCACAGCTGGAGAACCTGTGCCAGCCTTTCCCAGGAGTGTCTGTGTGGTAGCATAAACTCTCATCTCAAAGTGTGTGTGTGTCACCTACTTGGGCAGGGACATGAAGCACTGGTTGGACAGAGAGGATGCTGGAGGTTTTAGCTTGCCCAGCTAGGCTGAGATATGGACCCTATAGCTGTGCCAGTGGGGAGTCTTATTGGGGACCTGGAGAGCAAGGGAGCAACCAGCCCAGGACTGACTGCGATCTCTGTGTGCTCTTAAGGGAAATTGCACTATACTGTGTGTATTTTTTATCCTTTCCTTCATATATGAGATGCCCTCTCTGGTGTTAGGGTGAGGATTGAGACTCCCTGATTGCTGGGCCAGGACACGGGTGTCACACATGGAATGGAAGTGAAGGAAACCAGAAGAAAGCTATGAGAAAGCTCTGTGGGCTGAAAAGGAAAGAATATATCCAGAGGCTGGAGAACAGAAGAAATAAAACAGACATTATGCTGGTGCACACAACCAAGTTATGTACATGTAAGTCTGAAGAGTAAGAGCAAAGGGGGAAAGAGGAGACACAGGCTAAGTATCCCACCTGGGTTATTGAGAGATTTTTTTTTCACAGATGCATCCATGGAATGGATGTCTGAATGTGTGTCAGAGACAAAATTCACAGAGGCATTCTACAGTACATGGGCAAGTACAAAAAATGGTTAGGGATAATGTAGTAATACTGGAGAATCCGAATGTTAAAGGCACATAAATGGCAGACTATTTAGACAGGGTTATTGTCACCTTATGCCAATAAGCAAATGTAAAGGGGTCTATATTAGATCATTGACGTGTTAATACTTCAAATGGTCTAACATTGACATGAAAACAGTGAACGCTGAAAATAGCGAAGCCACAGATAACCAAATGTTTTCCTAGGGAAAGAATTTGGTTGTCCATTACTGTGGCTTCACTATCTTCAGCACTGTGGTGGAAAGTTACAGGTTCGGTTCAGGTAAGTGTGCGATTGTGCAGACGTTAGGGTTAGGGCGGGGTATGTGAGTTAGGGTTAGGGCACGGGTGAGGTGAGTGTGCGATAGTGATAGACATTAGGGCGGGGTATGTGAGTTAGGGTTAGGGCGCATGTGAGGTGAGTGTGCAATAGTGACAGACTTTAGGGTTAGGGCGGGGTATGTGAGTTAAGGTTAGGGTACAGGTGAGGTGAGTGTGCGATAGTGACGGACCTTAGAGTTAGGGTCTGGGTTAAGGATAGCGGATAGATAGTACTGTATGTACAGTTTAGTGTAGGGTTAGATGTAGGATTTTAAGTGTATGTGTGTGGATTGCTGTTTTTTTGATGTGCTTGTGTTGTGTGTGTGTTTCTCGGAACAGTGAATTTTTTCCCAGGGAAAAAGTTCATTGTTGTGAGCCTTCGCTGTTTTTAGAGTTCGTGGTTAGCAGTTCAAGGTTGTGGTATTCGATGTTGAGCTGTTTCGATGAACTGATATAGACCCAATGTAAAGTAATGTGCAACTTCTATATTCCTTTTCGGGAACTCTGCTGATATAAAGAGTCACACCTTTCAGTAAGCATTTGCCACTCTCTGAAAATGTTGTTTCTCCTTTTCATTTCTCAGCTGTTTAATGCTTTCATATGATGATCCTCTGTCTTTGTCTTGTGCCAAGTGTTACAGATGAATTGCTCTATTTTTTAAAGTAGTACCTTTTTCACTTGTACTCTCACTTTATTTCTCTGATAAATCACTAGGTACATACTATTCAATAATCAAGTTTACATAACCAATCACTTTACCATGTCTATCTCTTGTTTCTCTTAAACTTACAGGTTGACTTGACAACCACTAAAGCTGTCTTTTTCCTACTATATTGCACTGCTAACTGGTGTGGTTGAAAACTTAAAGATAAATTCTTAGTTCTTTGCAGAAACTTTATGTTACTGTGTATAATCTCTAAAGGACTGTAATCACTGATTAATGGGAATTAATTTCTAAAGATGTAAAGAATGAAAATTGTTACACACCTAGAAAATGGCTAAAGGTTACACTTCTTAAGCCAAAGCTTCTGCATACTGGCTAAAACCTCTGCTGCCCCCATAGTGCCTTTTTTAGGCATTCTACCCATACAGGAAATTATAACAAAATCAAACTCAACTGACATCATGGGGACACTAGCCAGTGACAAGAATCTAAACAGAACGAAAACAATACATTCATATTTACACAGTTATTGGGGCATGGCTTCAGTGTAGTGATAGCATTACCTTTGTACCAGGGTTTAGCACCTATCATGCTTTCAGACCTTTAGGTAACAGTGGGAGTGTATCTGTATTTATTAGAAACACTATTACTTCATATCAAGTTACACATAACTCTAAGCTTGAGTTTCTGGAGATCCGGATCACCATTAACAAATCCAGCTATTATTTCACTGGTAGTTCCTGTCCCCATCAATGTCCCTCAAAGATATGATATGATATGATCTGGTCTTTCTACCCCACCTGCATATCTTCATCCCTTGTTAAATCTGGCCACAAATCAGTGATCTTTTCTGTCAGGTCACCTCATCACCAAACAAGGTCATCTTTAGGGACTTCCTCAGGCAAAACCTACTACAGCTTGTAGAAGACCTGCACAAAATTCACAACAACCCCCACAAAAGTACCCAACTGCAAGGGCTGCTACGTTTACCAATACCTAAATAGCTGCACATAAAGATATGTACCTGTCTGCCCTAAATATAATGATAACTTCAAGAATAAACCTCTTTCTCTGTTTTCCAATATTAATAAACTGCATTACAGAAGTAGAAAAATAATAAAAATTTCTATCCCCTACGTCAAGACTACAATGAAACATGCCAACAAAGAATTTAAGAGCACTGCTAGAAAATGTAAGGCTACAAATCTGTCTTAATGTGTATGTGGAAATAAGGAATAACAATAAAACATGCACTAAGTTTATCCAAAATAATATCACACATTTCAGTTGCAAGTATACATTCAATATATTAGCAGACACATTTAGTGCTAATTTTACCCCATCTACCCTCATTGTTTTGCAGTTATCCCTTAATATTTTATTTCCCCTGAAATCACTTTGAAACATGTTGTATAATACCTATCAATGGTTAAAAATAATATTTATGGGGGGAACTAGATATCATACCAGGCTGCATTCCCCTTAGTGCCAAGTGTGCAGACTCTGAGCATCTTTTTAAACTAATTCAGTCTCAGCCTGCCCACAGAGTTTGTCCCTGATACCTGGAAAAAAGCCACTGACTTCATTACACAAGAGTGACCCTCTGAAGATTTGAGTAATTAGAGGGCCATCAACCTCACCAGCCTTATATGAAAAGCCATGGAATATATCACAGCAAAACTCATTTATGCAGACAAATTAACTGATCAAATCTTTACTCCTTTTCAGTTTTGTGATGGGCAGGTCTTGCCTCTTGAACCTGATAAAGTTCTTCGAAAAGGGCATCACTCCATACACGCTGTTTATTTTAAACTGGTCAGTGTTCTTGATGGTATCTGACATGCCTGTGTTACTGAAAAATTAGACAAATGTAAACTCCAATAACACATTTAATTGTGCCAATGTGACTTTTTGTTATGATGTACTTAAGGGGTGTGTTTTAATTGCTTTTTAACTCTGATGAAGTTCATATCATTAAAAGGTGAAGGGAAGTGCTTAGCTAAAACATTTATGGTGGTCCTGTGTGGTGACTTACAGTTTCTTGCCATCTTGGCATTTACTGAAGCTGCTTGAGTGGAGTGTGGTGTTTTTTTTCTTACTTTATGTTCCTTTTTGAGGACATTTTTGCCATTTCTTGTTTCTTGGTTAAACTCTCCTGTGTTGTTGACTGGAATGAAAATTGCCTATCCAACAGATTCCAAGTTGTGAAAGTTGCTGGTACCCTATCTGAATGAAAAAAATGTAATTGCTGGGGTATCACAGAGATCAGTGCTCTCCTGTTTGGAATTCACTTTGCAGACATCCACGCCAATATCATAGAAGTGTGACTGATCAACTTTGTTGATGACTGCAAGCTGGGCATTGTTATCCACTCACTCATTGACAGTAAACTGCTCCAGAAAGGGCTGGAATATGTATTTATCTGGTATACTGAAGACAGTCTCAAGCAAAATGCAAGACAGTACAGCATAGTAGCATTCAGTAAAAAAGGTGATTATACCTCATATGTAATAAATGGTACTCCCTTTCAGACAGATATGGTCATAAGACCCCAGGGTATGTATCTGGACAACTCTTTCTAATTTGATCATCATGTACTCAGGAGTCCTCTCATCTGGCCCAGTTAATTTTCCAAGGAAAATTTTCAAGATGCAAAAAAGTCATCCTACCACTGTATTCTTCCCTTATCAGACACATCAATGAATACTTTGCTCATTTTTATATGTAAGAATTCAAGCATACTGCTCAACTGGAAAGGTTTCAATGATTTTAACTTAAAAAAATGAAAGTCTTAAAATCCTTCAATTATCCTGATAGATTAGCAAAACTCTCCTTAAACTCAGTAGCCTACCAGATGCTTTACGGCAATCGGTGTCTTGCTTTTCAAGCCATGAAAGACCTAATCCTACTTGACCTCTTATTACTTTGTAAAGCTAGTGCATGTCAGATATACATTCATACTAGGAATCTACTTCAGCACTCCATGTGTAGTCTAGTGAAATGCTGGCATTCAGAGATAAATGCTGGTAATGCATTTGGTGTAGCAAGCCACTTGTTACATTTATAGCATTTATAGCAAACAGTTAGCCACTTATGATATTTGTAGCATTTATAGCAAACAGTTAGTCAGTTGCTACATTTATAACATCTATAGCAAGCAGTTTACTAGAAGGTAAAAGAATAGACCTGACGGACCTTTTGCTCTTCAACTATAACTTGAGGAGTACAGATCATGGAGAATGGACTTTGCTTACTCAGTAGGTCAGGAGAGTTAGATCAGGGAACAGGTGTTTGTTTTCACTGCTCTTCAAATGCTGAGGAGTCCACAGTGCGGAGAATGAGCCTATCTTGGTCTGTAGGTCAGGAACAGACCTTTATCTTTTTCTTTAATTGCAACTTGAGTGTCTTTTTATTTTTTCCCTTCAGTTAGAGTTGAGGGATGCCAGATAAGGTAATCTGGGTACTGTAACAGCAAGTTAAAGCTCCTCCACTACAGGTCAAGCAGAATACTACCTTTAAGGCTAATCTTGATGACTGTATAGGTAGATACAGATATACTTCAGGGTTATCATGTATTGCCCTGCTTGATTTCAAAGGTGAGCATGATTAAGTGCTTGTTAAAAAAATGGGAAGAACATTTATGTGTAAGTACTTGAAGGTCTGTATGGTTGTGATTCATATCATTCCTGGGATTGCTTGCCTCATACTGTTCCTATGTTCCTAAAAAAGGTCCTGATACAGTAAACTCTCAGGTAACTGGAACTCAAGCAACTGGCATTCTCAAGAAACCAGCCAAAAAAAAAAAAATTTGAAGAAATATAGTACAATTTTCATGTGTTGCACCCCCCCCCCCCCCCCCCCCGCAGAAACATACCTTACTTTTTAGAGTTTTAGAGGTTTAAAAAGGAAGATAGGGATAAATTCCTTCTCTCCCTAACCTGAGAACAAGTCAAACCAAAGAAATAGTACAGAGTACAGTATTAGTCAGGCCTATTTTTAACAGTAACTCTCAAGCAACCAGAAACTACAGTTATCCGGCATCTACCAATCCCCAAGGGCATTGGTTAGCCAGTTAACTGAGAGTTTACTGTAGTACTAGCAAAGTATAACAACAGGAATATAGCTACGAGTAATTAGTTAATAGTCTCAAGAGCACTTAAGATACTGCTGAAATCTGCAGAATTATTCTGCTTTATTTACTGGGTTAAGCTGTTTAAGTGGAGAATACTGCATTAAGATTTCACCTAAAACTATACCAGTTACTAATGCACCACAAAAAGTTTCTGTAGCTCAGAGAAGTAGAATTGAAGAGGAACTGAAATGCATGGAGAGGCTATGTGTAACTATCAAGGAATCTGGCCTGAGTGAATGGGTCAATAGCATGCTAACAGCGGTAAAGCAAGAGAAGCTTAGAATATACATAGACCTTTTTCTTTCGGCTGTTCCCATTAGAGGTCATCACAGCAGATCATCTGTTTCCATTTCTTCCTGTCCTCTGCATCTTGCTCTGTCACACCAACTACCTCCATGTCCTCTCTCACCACATCCATAAGCCTTATTTTAGGCCTTCCTCTTTTCCTTTTACCTGGCAGCTTCATCCTTATCATCCCTTTCCCAATATACCCAGCATCCCTCCTCAGCACATGTCCAAACCAATGCAATCTCATCGCTCTGGCTTTGTCTCCAAACTGTCCAACCTGGGCTGACCCTCTAATATACTTATTCCTAATCCTGTCTACCTTCATCACACCCAGTGCAAATCTTGACATCTTTAACTCTGCCACATCCAGTTCTGACTCCTGCCTTTTTGTCAATGCCACTGTCTCCAACCCATATAACATAGCTGGTCTCACTACCCTCTTGCAGACCTTCCCTTCCACTCTTACTTGTACTCGTCTGTCACAAATCACTCCTGACACTCTTCTCCACCCACTCCACCCTGCCTGTACTCTCTTTTTCACCACTCTTCCACACTCACCATTACTCTGAACTGTTGATCCCAAGTATTTAAACTCATCCACCTTCACCGACTCTACTCCCTGCATCCTCACTATTCCTCTATCCTCCCTCTCATTCACACACATATATTCTGTCTTAGCCCTGCTGACCTTCATTCCTCTCCTCTCTAGAGCATATCTCCACTTCTCCAGGGTCTCCTCAACATGTTCTACTCTCACTACATATCACAATGTTATCTGCAAACATTATAGTCCATGGGGACTCCTGTCTGATCTTGTCTGTCAACCTATCACCATTGCAAATAAGAAAAGGCTCAGAGCTGATCCTTGATGCAATCCCACCTCCACGTTAAATGCATCTGTCACTCCCACTGCAGATCTCACCGCTGTCACACTACCCTTGTACATATCCTGTACCACTCTTTCATACTTCTCTGCCAGTCCCGATTTCCTCATACAATACCACAACTCCTGTCTAGGCACCTTGTCATATGGTTTCTCTAAGTCCGCAAAGACACAATGCAACTCCTTCTGACCTTCTCTGTACTTCTCCATCAACACTCTCAGAGCAAACATCGCATCAGTAGTGCTCTTTCCTGGCATAAAACCATACTGCTGATCACTAATCATCACCTCCCTTCTTAACCTAGCTTCCACTACTCTTTCCCATAATTTCATGCTGTGACTGATCAATTTCATCCCTCTGTAGTTACTACAGCTATGCACATCACTCTTATTTTTAAAAATTGGTACCAAAACACTTTTTTTCCACTCCTCAGGCATCCTCTCACTTTCCAAGATTTCATTAAACAATCTGGTTAAATATAGACCCTTAAGAGTTAAATAACTCAGTCAACAGGAATTGCTATCCATTTCAAACTGTTGAAGAAATTGTTACTAATAGGCTTAATGTTACATTCTCATTACTAGATGCTAATCAAGGGTTCAGCCAAATTAATCTAAATAAAAGTCTAGCTATATGCAATATGTTTTTCAACCCTTTCCACAAAAACAAGGTAGTAAGGCAGATGAATGGACACAACAGCAATCTGAGATAAAATCTAATAAAATCAAGCAACAGGTCCAACCGTCCAAAAATGGTTTAATAAAACAAATCTCATCCACGTTTATTTAACAATACCTTTTGCAGAACTCTAAACTTAAATGTATGCTCACTTCCAAATAATGAAACATGTTTTGCTAACGCATTTGTCTCAATCTTTCTTTTAATTTCTGAAATATGAGAGACTATGCAGTCTTTCAATTTCTGATTAGCTTTTCATACATAAAAACATGTACATTGTTCACAATTGGCAAGATAGGCTACATTACCTATAACACATGTTGCAAAGGTCCTAAAATGAAAAACTTCTTTAGAAATAGGATGTATAAATTTGAAGCAGTACTTATGTTATAAAGACTTTTGTGAAAATAAATGCCCTGTAGTTAGTAATAAGGCTACTCTTCCATGTTATAACTGTTCATTTCACAAATATATTAATCAAAAGGTTGAATTTATACATCCCATCTTTAAAGAAGTTTAGTTGTGCAAAAGGTATTGTTAAATAAACGTGGAGGAGATTTAGTTAACAAGATTGAACTTATAGAGTATAGATGGATTAATAACTTCAGAGCAGATAGACTTCCTAGTTTAAATGTTAAAAATAGTATTAAACCTATTTTGAAAGAGAAACAAATGTATGTTACTTAAATATATTTTATATATTTATTATATATAGAAGTTGTATGTGATGTTTATATTTATATATTTTTGCATTTAATGTTTCTGTATTTTAGTTGGTCATGTGACAGTCATTTTGATTTGATAGGCTGGAAGTTGTTTAAATATGGAATGGTTTTATTCTGCTTGTAACACTGATGAAGAGCCCCAGTGGCTTGAAAGCTTTGTGTGTTTTCATTTGTTTTATTAAACCATATTTGGACGGTTGGACCTGTTGCTTGTTTTTATTAGATTTTTTCAACTCTAAGCAGATATGGGTCTCTGAGATTGCTATCTGCAGAATCATATGACCCAGTCAAATTTCAGAGAGCAGTAACTGAAATGGCTGAAGGCTCAGAATATACAGTCAGTAAATAACTTTCCTCTGCAGTAGTATGATACTTGACTTATTAAATTACTTGACATGCTGACACAAAATGACTGAGGCTGAACAGAAGCAAATGCTAAATCTGTTTGACTTCTCTTAATTGCATCAGTCATGTTTGACATCTGAAAGCTTCAAATTAAACTCTGAGGAAGTCAACTCCATATTATTATTATAATACCATTTTAAAAGATTCCTTTGTATGGTGCAATGTTTCTTCAGGTTCAAAGCAAACAAGTCAGACATGACAGTACAACTTACTAAGCTACTGGAACATAGGAGTTGTTTGGATTTTTATCACAGGAACAGGAAATAAGCTTCAAAATGTTAACGAAAAGCTTATTATAGAAACTCGTACTCTGATGTTTTATGAGTCACAACCTGTAATATTAGACAAAAAGGGGCTTGGTGCAATACTGCTGCAGGAAGGCATGCCAGTAGCTTATGGGTGAAGGGCTTTACCAGCAGCACGGGCAAGACAGATGCTAAGTGAGAAAGAAACTTATCAATTGTCTCGCTATAAGAAATTCCATGATTATATTTATTGTGAGAAATGATAGCAGAGCCTAATTATAAGTCCTGACAAAGTATTTTCAAGAAATCTAATTATAAAGCTGCAGCACAATTGCAGAATATTCATATGTTCATAAGTGTGTACTAGGCTAATGGCCCTGCAGCCTTTACAAGCCTAGCCCATAGAAGTGCCCTGGCATCGTGCCGCCCGATGTTAGTTCCCAGTGCCTCTATCAAGTACAGCCACTGGAGTGATCCCTAGGGTGAGCTTTCTATTTCCAATCCACTCATCAAGATTTCTCTTGAAGAGGGCCAGTGAGGTGCTCTGCTTAACATGTATGGGAAGACTATTCCAGAGCATGGGCAGTCTCTGGGTTATGAACCTGTCCCTCCAGCATTTTCTGTTGATTGTGAAAATGAGGTTGTGGTCTCTGGAGCATGTGGTGTGGAGGGATTTGGATTTCTTTAGATGTAGCATTTCTAACAGAGCTGGGTCAGACATGGCTTTGTAAGTCAAGCAGAGATCGCCTCTTACTAGATGATATGAGACAGAGAATAGCTGGAGTTTTTTGAGTCTGTCCATGTAGGACATTTGTTTAAGGTCTAAGATCCTCTTTGTGAGGTACTTTTGTGGCCTTTCCAGCTGTTGCATGTGTCTAGTGAGGTACATGCCAAATGGGGCATCATACTCGATGATTGGCCTAATGAGGGAAGAGTAGAGAGAGATGATGACCTCTTTCTTCCTGAATGCAAAACCCTTGATAATGAGATGTGCCCCATAGAAGGACTTTCTGACAACAATGACAATGTGGTGGTCGAAGGAGAGGTTCCTGTCAACCCATGTCCCCAGATCTCTTGTAACGCCTTCAGTGTTCAGTGGGCTCCCATCGATGTAGTAATTACTGGGAACTGAGTTTTTCCCAAAGGGGATGACGATGCATTTTTTGGCATTAAGCTTAAGGCCAATGGTTTGACATCAGTCATTGGTCTCAACGTGGCCTTTCTGTAGGATGTCCACATCACTTTGGGAGTTAATAATGGCTCTCAGCTTGCAGATGGTCAGCCAGAGTCCCTCCATGTTGTCCTGGACTTCTGAGAAGTAGATGCCAAACAGGAGAGGACCCAGGACCGATCCCTGTGAGACTCCACTCATGACTGGTCGGCAGTCTGACTTGTAGTCTGCTACTTTCACACTGTGGGTTCTATCTGTGAGACAATTTGAAACCCACCTAGTGATATAGGGGTTGATGCCTAGTTTGGTGAGTTTATCAATAATTCCTGAGTGGCGAATGGTATCAAGAGCCATGGCCAGATCGTGGTAGGCTGTATGAACTGCCTTGCCCTTATTCACAGCTCTGATGACTGACTCAAAGAAGTCAGCCAGGTTGAGCAGGCATGATCTACCTTTCACAAAACCAAACTGCATGGGATCTAGAGTTTGGAGATTCCCTATATCCTTATTAATTAGGTCCATGATGATGCGCTTCATAGCCTTACATATCAGACTCATCAGACTAATGGGGCGAAAAATCCCAGGGTCTGCAGTCACTCCCCTTTATAGAGATGGATGACTGTACCAGTGCGCCATTCAGTAGGGACAAAGCCTGAGGTGAGTCTGTGACTGAACAGGGCACACAAATGTGGTGCCAGGTCACTTTGCAGTTCATGTAGAACACATCCAGGGATATTGTTGAGTCCCATGGAAGTTGTATTCTTGGCCTTGGAGAATGCAGCTTTAACCTGTGCTGCAGTAATGCTGGGTGCCTGGCATTCCTCTGGTGTTGTTCTTGGTCCTTTAGAGGGGGAGAGAGGGGTAACGTTGGCACTGAGTCTGTCAGCCAGTATGTTGGCAATATCTGTTGGCTCAGAATAGGAGGTACCATTGTGCAGTAACTCAGAGCAAACCTGGGTATTGCTGTGGAGATTCTTGATAATAACTATAGAAGGCTTTACGGTTGTTTTTAGTGTCTGCCTCAATTCTGCCTTCATAGCTGGCTTTAGATGTTTTAATGAGGGAAAGTAAACCAATTATAAATTGGTATTTTATTATATATTATGTTTACAATGTAATAGATTATTGCATTTACAACATTTCTTGTGGTCAATGTCGCTTTGAGTTAATGTATTAATTCTAATTTTGTAAAAAATACTTCAGTTTTAATTATTTATATATTCATGAGCAGTGAATTTTTATTGTTAGAATTGGTTGGATTAGAACCAATGGCCAACAGGCATTGTGTATTTAAACTTGTTTCTTTGACTGGTTCTTTGTTCTGAAGAAGTCATACTTGTTGATGAAAGCGCTTAACATCGTTTTATTATTTTTTGTAACTCATTAAACAGTTCTGTGGACTCGCAAAGCTGGTGCTTTTTTTGTTTACTTTGTCTTATTTAGAGCACCATTTGCAACTCTTGTTTGGACTTTGTTTTAATGAGGGATCTCAACTTTTTGTTCAGGCTAATAAGGGAGTTTTTCCAGTCTTCGGACTTCACCTTTTTCTGCAACAGCTTCTTCCTTCATTTGTAGAGTTTATTAATGGCAAGGGACCACCAGATTGGCTTCCTTTTTTGGAGGAGAGTGCCTTGGTTCTGTTGGGTATGGCTAGTTCCATGCATTGATGTACGTGTTCATATAGTGCACTAGTGTATGATTCAGCAGTCATGCATCTATTTTCCATTGACATGAGTGCCGTGAAGTTAGCCACCTCTGTTTTTAGTAGCCCAAAGTCAGCTTTGGAGACGTTTTTCATGGTGGTTACCTTTGTGGATGGTGCGGGTGAGATGTGGATTTCCATGGTGATTAGTTTGTGGTTGGATCCAACCAGAACGGAAGTGACTACTGGTGTAGAGCAATGGTTGCCCATGTTAGTAGTAACCAGGTCAAGGATGTTGCTTCCTCTA